>NC_030424.2:22397500-22500000 GCF_001660625.3 Ictalurus punctatus | reverse complement strand
TGTGTGTGTGTGTGTGAGTGTGTGTGTGTATGTGTGTGTCCAAGCCCCAAGTCTTCACCATCGCATCCAGACTCACATGAATAAGCAGAGCTGCTCTGCATGTATAATGAAGCGTTATGTTCTCTGCTGATAATAGACAGAAACAATGTTTTTAAAGGCGAGCAATGAATTCCTGATGAAGTGTGAAAAGACTGATTAAAATGACTGTGATGGCAAGCCACAATCATCTGTCGCTCACTCAGAATGGAGGAAGAGAAGGAAAGGGAGCATCCATGGATGCCGTCCATCCTCGCTGAATGGCAATGATGTGTTTGGGTTCTCTCCGCTCTGTAGCTGTCGCTACGATTGTTATTGGGTTAAACAGAGACTCCACTGCAGTGCCTCGTACTGTATTGTGGTGGAAGACTTGTCACTGGCTTCAACAGGAGTTATTTGCTTTGCTTCTAAAGCAGGTGTTGGGATCTTTCACATGTATGAGCAGTGGCGCAGTATTTCATTTTGGTATTGAGTGCCTTACTTTGGCTAAATTGGTGTAATCATTTATTTTAAATCTGTGTACTAATCCATGGTATCCTTTTCAGTTAAAATTGCTGGCTAGTGAGGCCATTAAAAGCTGTTAAGGGAACACAACAGAAAAGTAAGGAGACTTTAGTGGTACGCACTCAGAATATTTAATTTTTTTTTTACTAAACTACACTTGTTTTTGTTATTAGAGTGGTGCCCTCAAGGGTACACGTTTTTTACCTTTAGTTTGTATTTTTTACCTGGAAATGTGCATCTAGTGTACTGGTAAAAAAAAAAAAAAATACTCTGAAAGCCAAATAAAGGTACAATAGGGGTCCTTAAAGTAGCTTTGTATACCTAAAGGTTTACTACATTCACATTATCATGTAATATATATACACTTTTAGGAGAAAAAGTGTTTTTTTTTTTACATTTTCTTTTTGCTGTTAGTTAGTTTTGAATGTCTAGTCTAATGCCTAGGTAATGGTATCAGTGTTGGTTCAGGGGCTCTGGATCTAGTCCTAGTGCATTAGAAGAACAGTTATTGTTTATTTGTTCCCAATGAACAAATGGATGCTTCAAATAAGATTATCTTCATGCCATGGCAGTAGAGCTATTCCAGAACTAAAGGAGTCCTTGGAATCTCCAACTGAAAATAGCCAGAAGAAGTGATGATTTAAGGACCTTGGACAGCTCCTCTGAGTCATTGCTCCAAATGGCACACCATTTCAGTACTGATCTTCGGTGGTGGTGGTTTGTATTGAATCAAGAGACAAAATATTTCATAATAGACTGTGCGTATTGCTCACATTCCATGACCAGTTTTATTCTCTCAGCGAAATCTCTGGATCAGCAGTGCAATACTTCTTTGTTGTACAGTAGTGCGCCCTGCCAGATGATGCTAACCCCATAAACAAAGACTGATGAGGACTCCCTTGTGTTGTCTTTGTCTCTGGTGGCGAGGCTTTATGTGGCTGGTTGGTGCCAGTCTCCTGCCCCTGATGCCCTATTTACCCTAAGGGTGATCTGGCAGAAATTCAAACCCTGGCACCAATCTGCTCGACTCATACTCTCCAGTCGTCTGTTGGAGACTCATAATTGCAGCTTGCTACACATTACTGGAAGAGAAAACAAAGAGAGACAGATGTGCGTATATGACAATTAACTCCTTCCCTGCTGAAGTGTGACTGGCAGCCTGTGGCATGATTGAAGGCACTGCCAGTCCCTGTTTTTGATTTTTGCTATTCTGCCTCCTAGGCATCTAACAGCTAAAAGGGCATACCCTGGGTACGCATACCAATGTGAGGCACGCAAAGTCCTATGTTTGATGAGTGGGGACGTTTTCAAAGCATGGCAACCCATCTCTACATTTGCAGAAAAGGCAAAAGAGAGAGAGAAACAGAGAGCAAACAAAGAGCAACACAGATTGCATCTTTAATAGCAGAAGCAGACAGTGGGTTTGACACTGAATATAAGCAAGCTTCCACATTTTCAAAGGCAGCCTTAATGAGCAAAGAGGATCCTCTGAAGGGATTACTGAAGGGATGTGGCTCTGTTTTATCTCTGTGCAGGAGTAGGAGAATAAACACAATAGCCAGGAGACTGTTTTGTGTGTGTGTGTGTGTGTGTGTGTGTGTGTTGTTGTTGTTGTTTTACAGGGTCATTGTAGCTTTGTAAAACTACCACTGCCAGTGATTATGGAGGATTTATACCTAATGACTAGTGGCCTCGGAGGTGGATCTGCTCTCAGATGTGATCTATGTGGAAATCAAAATAGGGAATTCAGGGTATGCTGGTTGCCAGAGAACCAGTTCTGCCAGCTCAGCCAGTTTGATTCTCCTCCATTATTATACGCAAATTATCCCCACATGGGCTGCTTCCTCTTTCACACTCGATTATACATAGTTTGATAAACCCTATGTCTCATTATAGACACAGTGTATGTGAATTTACCTGTTCTTTTCAGTACGGACAAAGGCTCTAGTAGATATTTTTACGCCTTGGCAATTAAAACACTTGACAAGAACATGTGATTCAGTGAGGGTAGTTTGTTTAGAAGACACATGGAATTTACCATGCACTTTGCCAAGAATGGTAAAAAAAATAATAAATAAAAAAAATAAAAAGATAAATAGATAAAAAAAGAATCAAAACTAGGTTGGGGAAAAGGAGCTGTTCTTCCATGCTGAAGACTCACAGGAGGCTTCTCAGGGAGAGGAAAATGGGACAGGAATGATGTAGGGGAAGATGGGTTGATGGGGATATCTTTAACTGTATGATAACAAAACTGGTAATAGAAACAATAATAGGAGTCTAGGCACAAAGCAGCAGCATGACAGCACTCCATTCCGCCTGCATCAAAGCTGCTAGGGCGTGTGTGTGTGTGTGTGTGTGAGCGTGAGTGTGACTGAAAGAGCGGATGATTGAGATGAGGCGTAATTGAGGCTGAAGCTGTTTTGATGGGGCATCGCGGCCGTTCCCAGGGCTGTTTACTTGACTAGAGGCACTGCTCCAGACACTTGGGCGAGCGAGAGTGGCAAAACTGCGAACTGCAGTGTGCTGGAGAGGTGGGGAGAGCAGATGAACTGGACATGCAGACCTCTCAATCCATCCAGCAGATATTATAGATATTACAAATATTGCAGATATTGCGTGATCAGCAGCTCCATAAAGATATCGACAGATTCAGATTTGAACTGGAAGTGGGTGTGGTCTTGATTGAACAAGTTCTTTTGTTACTCCCTCCATCCATTTTCTATACCGCTTATCCTACTGAGTCAAAGGGAACCTAGAGCCCATCCCAGGGAGCATGGGGCACAAGGTGGGGTACACCATGGACGGGGTGCCAATCCATCGCAGGGCACAATCACATACAAATTCACACACTATGGACACTTTGGACATGCCAATCAGCCTACCATGCATTTCTCTGGACTGGGGAGGAAACCCCCGCAGCATGGGGAGAACATGTAAATTCCGCACACGCAGGGCTTAGTGGTTGGCACGTTCGCAACGGTGGGAATCGAACCTCCAACCCTAGAGGTGTGAGGCAAACGTGCTAACTACTAAGCCACTGTGCGCCCTCTTTTATTGTTGATTTAACAACAAAAAAAAGATTATTATATGCAAACAATGTCACAATGCCTCTGAAATAACAACAGGCCTTCCAGAAAAAGAAGTAATTTTTCCTTCACAAAATATAACAACAAATAGCAATTTGCCAAACACAGTTTTATTCAACTCCTGGACTTGTAAATTTCCTCAACCTCAGTTACATCACTCGAGTTTATAATTGGTCTCTAACAGATGCCGTGTGAAACCTTCTGGCAAGCATTCTCTCTAATGTGACTGAGAAAGCTATGGAACTATGATTGTAAGCAACAATATCTTTCCCGAATCGGAAATTTGTGGAGACTTTAAGAGAAGTGGGGAAATGTGGGGAGATGTGAGGAGCCATGTAGGGATGTATGCAGACATAAGGAGATGTGTGAAGATATGTGGAGATGTGAGGAAACATGTGGAGACTTGTGCAGATGTGAGAATATGTGTGGGGATGTATGGAGACATAAGGAGATGTGCAGATATATGTGGAGATGTGAAGAGATGTGAGGAGACATGTGGACACGTGGAGACTTGTGCAGAAGTGAGGACATGAGTATGGAGATATATGGAGACATAACGAGATGTGTGGAGATGTGAAGAGATGTGAGGAAATGTGAGGAGACATGTGGAGACTTATGCAGACATGAGGAAATGTGTGGAAATGTGACTGTTCTCCCCTGGAGATGTGTGGAGATGTATGGGGACATGTGGAGATAGAAGTAGATGTGAGGAAATGTGAAGACATGAAGAGATTTGCGGGGACTTTTGGAGACATGCAGATATGTGGAGACTTGTGCACACATGAGAAGACGTATGGAGATGTGTGGAGATATGCAGAGACGTGAAGAGATGTGAGGAGACATGGAGACTTGAGGAGATTTGTATAGACATGATGTGACGAGATGTGACGAGATGTGTGGAGATGTGTGTGGACATGATGAGAAGTGAGGAATTGTTAGGAGATGTGTGGAGATGTGTGGAGACATGAGGACACAGGAGTCGTGTGAGATGATTCAGATGCTGGATTCCAACCAATGAAAAGGACGAGAGTGTGTGACTGTGGTTTTGCATTCAAGTCCATAGGTGTCTGAGGGTGTGTGTACAGAAGTGCCAGGTTGTGTGTGTGTGTGTGTGTGTGTGTGTGTGTGTGTGTGTGTGCCAGGGGATCCAATAACCATGGAGTTGTGGGTTGTGCTGTCTCGCTTTAGGAAAAACAGCAGGAGAGAGAGAACAAAGGAAAGAAAGAAAAAGAAAGAAGGAAAGGCTTTGTATGCACACAGCTGTTTTTATGATTTCCTTTAAGAGACATATGGCTATAATTGTGTAACATGATATGATAAAGAGAAATCTGATTTGGAGGCCAGTATATGCAGTCTGTGGTGTATACGTGGTCAGTTTAAGGAGGAACACACACACACACACACACACATACACACACACACACACACAGACAGGGGTTTGGAGACAGTCGTATGTTTTACGTGTGGTCTTGTGTGTAGGAAGCTATCCTGCAGGGCATGAAACTTCTTCATACCTCCATCTGCTGACTTCCTCAAGAGTCTGCTTCCCACCTGAGACCAGACGCGTACACACACACACACATATACACACACACACACACACACACACACACACACCCCCTTGCAAATGAGCTCTAGACCACATGACCAAAAATCCTATGCAGAACAGCAAGCTAGAGATTTAATACCAGCTAATGATGCTTTTCAACAGGCGTACTCGCGCTCTTACTGCGAGGTAATTATGGCGGAGTTTAAAATACAAGCTTATTATACTATCCTTACACACTTTTGGCTGTGCATTTGTAATGAAATTTAGGAATGTTCTCATGCCTGCATTTCGTTTTGTATCTATTTTACATACTGTATAATTATCCCCATAGACTGATGCATTAGCCAAAGATAGGACTGTCACATATGTGTCTTTGTGTCTTTGTTTGTCTAGGGTGCTTGCAGGTGGGCTTGATGCCCATCTAATTCACTTACTCTGAGAAGAGGCACAATGCCCATCTGTCTGAGATGCTCAGTCTGTTTATGAGCCCAAACTGATGCTGTTCTACCATCACACCTCTTTAGATGCCAGCCTGTGTTTAACACCTTCACAGATTTTTGTACTTAGTGGGTTTTTTTATTGACCACAGGAGGTGCACTTAAGTCTCGCAAATGCTTTCTTTAGTCTCTGTTTTTAACTGGCGTGTTTGATTTAGCAATTGCACTAAAGGTACATGCGCTACTGCGCATCACTGAAAAATAATCTATATGTAACACAAGACTGAACTGTTGGTGACTATACAAACCTCAGTGTCTATGTTACAATCAATTTAAAGGCAACGTCATATTAAACTACAATTCAAACAAATTTGATGAGAGAAATTCTTTTTTCTAGTGAATTAAATACAAAAAAAAAAAAAACTGCAGCAGAAATGCTTTAAAGTGTTTTGCATTAGACCTGATAACCTCCCATTAAAATATCATGCACATGTAGGATTATAGCTACAGCATCAAAATGTAATTTGTAAATGTGAATCGGGATGAGAAGACATGGCTCTTTTTCTTCTTCTTCTTCTTTTTTTTTTTGAGTAACTGACTAACAGACACATTTGCATATGAGATTTACCATGAAGTTCTGACCTGAAGTCTTGTACAGATGGGTTCTTTCAAAGCCTCACATCAACACTAAAAGACACCAGTTGTGAGTTTATCAGTTTTTAAGTAATTTTTTAAATTTTTATTCATTTCATTTGATTTCTTTCAACATTTTGTTTATATGAAATAAGGATTCGTTCATTCATATGTTCAGGATGGAAACTTGTCTCACCTAAATTTGTAAATGAAGCTTCAATTAAATGTGACTTGGTTGGCATGGTTAATTCTGACCTATTTGTATAAGTTTAGCTATAGAGTTAGTTTTAAATTATAGTTCCCATAGTTACCTGCAGGTGAGGCTAGAAAACGTTTCAGACCTAATTTTGACCTTTACTAAACTTTTTTATTTAAGAAAAAAACAACAACAAATATGTAGCACACTTCCATGAATGTATCTATTTGCCTAAATTATATCATTAATATCAGTGAAAGCAAATCACTGAAAACTAACCCCATTGTTGCATCCTTACTTTCTCCTGTTCATTTTATTTCACAAAAAGAATATCACAGACACAGCACACAGACTTCCATGAAACTTATTTTCCCTGCTTGTTCAGTTTATTTCCTTGAGTAATGGATAACTATAGTCTGCAGAATGTTTGCTATAATTAGTTCATTGTTGCAACACATGCATAAATTATTGTTATGTTTAACGCAAATTAGATGCATATGTGGGTAAATTGGGGTGTGTCGTATGCATTTGACATAAATAAAGGATTAGTGTACGGGAGCTTAGGCCCACGCAGCTGAAGCTGATTCATCAGTTATTCTCAAATCACAGCTCTTACAACTGTTTCATGAATCAGATACATATTGGTTTAGTCATTCCATGTGTTTAATAAAAGCCATTACATCATATGGTCAAAATCTCCACCTGTATGTCACTTTGCATGGTCCTTCTATGCTCAATACAATGTTAATATCTGCATATACAAGTGCTCTACAATGTACTTCTTTGTTGTAATTCATGTTTTTTTCTTAAACAAGTAAACAATTGCTTAATGTTTCTGTTTCTAGTAGCAGTGCTTGTGAATGTATTATGTTTCTAACAAAAAATTTCCACATGCCATACAATCACTGCAGATTAAGAAACCAGTCATCTCATGCAGACATCCTTTCTTTCTCTCTTAGGAGGGACAAATATATCTGCTCGCACCAGGTAGTCCCTAATGCTTTTAGCTCTGCTATTTGAGAACAAAAGAGTTTTACCCATTAATTCACACCAGCCTTTCATAATGACTGCTTTTTCCCCACTACTGGTGGACAGTTGTTGTTGTTTTTGAGAGTAGAGAAAAAGGTGCCTTGGGGTCGTTATGGGAAATAGGCACAAAATGTTTTTTTGAACTGCAATATATATATATATATATATATATATATATATATATATATATATATATATATATATATATATATATATATATATATAAAATTTCTATATGTAATATAATTTCTGTATTTTTTTTTAAATCACTCGAATTAATTATATTCACTATATTTACACAAATGTTTTTTTTTCTAATGATTATAATCTTTATTATCAAACTGTCAATCCTGTTACCTTATGTATCAACCTGTTACCTTGCTAAGTACCAGAGTTGACATTAACATGCTTGTCATTTCCAGGCTACTGTGTGTCAGCCACAAAGCCTAATGTGCTGAAAGACATGGTTAGATTCTGTCAGAATTTACATGAATTTTAAGAAATAAAAACCCCTGCAAAATGTATGAAATCTTTCTGTATTTTCCAAAATATAGGTAGCATATATGGTGCCTTCCGTTAATATTGGCACCCTTGGTAAATATGAGCAAAGAAGGCTGTGAAAATTGTCTTTATTGTTTAACCTTTTGATCTTTTATTTTTAAAAAAATCACAAAAATATTCTACTCTGCTCTCCATTATAGGAGAAGACTCAGAGCTGTTATCTTGGCAAAGGGAGGTAGCACCAAGTATTGACTAAAAGGGTGCCAATAATTGTTGCACACCTATATTTAGCAAAGATTTTTTTTTTATAAACCTGTGTTTTGTTTGCAGTTGTTTGACATCCATGAGAGCAGAGTATTTTTGTTCATCGTTTGAACAAAAGATGAAAAGGTTAAACAATAAAGACAATTTTCAACAGCCTTCTTTGCTCATATTTACCAAGGGTGCCAATATAAGTGGAGGGCAGTGTATGTACTGGTAGGATTTGTACCAGTGGTTATGCACTATAAAAGATTATACATAAGACAAAAACTAGGAAGAACTTGCTCTTGCTCTCTACATTTGAATTCCTAAAGCCACTTATTAAAAAGACTTGAATGAATACATTATTTTAAAGGGGAGTTTTTAGCAAAGTAACAGAGTTGACAGCAAATGTAAGGACATTCCTATATTTATTATAATTATTCATGTTAGATAAGAAAATATGATCATGTACAACATGAAATAATCAGGGTAAGTATGATCACACAGTAAATACTGAATTTTATATTATTCATAGATAAAATTTAAACATTTATTATTACTTTTTCTTCTTTTAGCCTTAGGATGAACATCCTTGAGGATACTAAAAAAATGCTTTACAGTATTTGAAATGTATTTTATATATTTAAAAATGATTCAAAGCTTTTAACTTGGTATTGGTATTGGGGTGGGAGTATTAAAGTTTGCTACAGACACTGATCTGCAATAATGACCCATTTCCACCTTCAGTTACACTTAATTTGATTGTACTGACTATAAGGTATCACTAAGACAAGTTTTAAACCCCTTCTCCTGTAACTGCTTAAACTTTTTACATTTAGGAAATCGCATTTTTAAACTATAAATGATCATTGCAAACATATATTTATTCCTGTGCTAATTTGGTATATGTTATATTTTGCATTTGGTTTTGCTTCATAATATTTTCAAACAAAATGCTCCTATGCTAATACTGTTTATATAAAGAGGGGAGATCTTCTTACTTTCATTTCACATAAGCTATTCTTCTGTACCAACAAAATCCTGTGAGAAAATGACAAAATCCATTTACCTCATTTATGTGAAATTCATCTGAGAAAGAACATGTCTGCATCAGAGCTTCTTCAAAGAAATTAGATGAAATATGTTGCACATGCAACTGTTATACTACTTAATGCATATAATCTTTGCAGACTATTTTATTCATCATTTAATAAGATTCATTTGGCACATTTAAACCATCCTTCTACCAGTGTGCTGACGGTAAATTCAAATAAACCTATAGGTATTATAAATGTAGTGGAAAGTAAATGTATACAAGTTATTTGAATAAAGTCTATTTGTTTTCATTATAATTTATTGACTATTGTTGTATTTGTACATTGAAGAAATGTACCTTCATGTATGGTTTTAAACATTTTACATGCAGTTTCCACTCTGTATTTACCCACCACTCGGGGCGGCTGTGGCTCAGGTGGTAGAGCGGGTTGTCCACTAATCGTAGGGTTGGCTGTTCGATTCCCGTCCCACGTGACTTCCCAAGCCGAAGTGTCCTTGGGCAAGACACTGAACCCCGAGTTGCTCTCGATGGCAAGCTAATGCCTTGCATGGCAGCTCTGCTACCATTGGTGTGTGAGTGTGTGATAAACGGTTTAAAGCTTTGTAGAACCGCTAAGGTTAAAAAAGTGCTATATAAATGCAGACCATTTACCACTCACAAGTGTGACCATGAACCAAATAAAATATTTTAAAATAAAATGGACACACCTCCAAAACTAGTCAAAAATGAGAATGAAGAAATTAGAAGGTAAACTTAAATATATCAACTACCGAACTGTGCTATTTCTGTAGTAGTCCATAGGAAGTATAATATTCTGAATAAATATTCTGTCAAATATTTAAACCATTTATATATTCATCTTTCAACTTGCTTCAAATTTTTACTACAAAATATATTTTGTAATCAAATTACTCTAGTCGTGGTATATACTCTTGATAAATGACACTTTGCAATCAATACCAGGCCAAGGTTTACAAGCTGTATGAACAATGCTTTGTGTCTGGTTGTTGTGTGCCCCAGTGTATCTGTGCCCTGCTCTGTGGGGGCAGACAGCCTGCAGGCTTTAGTGGGCACACTAGATGCATGTCTGCACACAGGGTCATTGATATTCTGTGAGGCATCTTGCTGGAGCTGCAGAAGCAGCAGCAATCTGGCTCCCTACAGCCTGACCCAACCAAGCACACACAGAACAATAGCGCTCATCACAGGGCCATTACCAGCAGGACGTAGTTATTTACCAACAAACACACACTCACTCACACGCACACACAGACACACACACACACACAAGGACCACATGCACACACCTCACACTAGCAATCACACACTGGCACATATTATAACACACCATGCATTCATCTTAACACATACATGCATATCATCATGCTCAGACATGGAGACACTATTTATTAATATTCATAGCATTCGAAATATAAGTATAAATTATCAATGTGTTATATGCTCCATTACTGAAAAATCAGAAACTTGGCCATGGAACTACTTCTCTCACAGCAAAGCTCAACGCTTCTATTCATAACACTGACATTTGCGAATGGATAAGACGCCAGATCCGTGTAAAATGCAGAGCTCTGTCCTGCTTTGCGAGACTCCCAAGTGAACGAGGCTCCCAGCTGACTACACTGTTTATAGCTCCTGGCATATGGGTTTCCAAGGATGACACGTTTCGCTTGTTATGTATGTTTATCCACTGGTTATGATTTATGGTTGCCAAGAAACACCCAAAATCCCAACCTGACTAAAAATGGCTTCTTGCTAATGAAAGCAGTGGTCTGTCAAACTAGCTTCATCGAGCACACACTGTGAGTGAGAATCTCTTCCACGATGCAGGGTTTTCCATGAATCTTATTGGGCAGGACAATAACCAAGCATCATGGATCTTTTTTTTCTGATTACTAGACATGAGGAGGTTGCATGTTCTCCCCGTGCCGCGGGGGTTTCCTCCGGGTACTCCGGTTTCCTCCCCCAGTCCAAAGACATGCATGGTAGGCTGATTGGCATGTCCAAAGTGTCCGTAGTGTATGAATAGGTGGGTGAATGTGTATGTGATTGTGCCCTGCGATGGATTGGCATCCTGTCCAGGGTGTATTCCGCCTTGTGCCCGATGCTTCCTGGGACAAGCTCCAGGTTTCCCCATGACCCTGAAGAAGGATAAGCGGTATAGAAGATGGATGGATGGATGGACTATACCTAGACAATGGCTATGTTCAGATTCACATCAATATTCTGATATTAATCAGAATTTGGCAATATTCAAATTAGTATTAAGTCGTGTAAATGCCGCAATCCGGTTGCCAGATTCTGATTTAGACAATATTCTGATTCCCCAAATTCCGATTACCACCCATGGAATATACCTGTTTTAATCAGAAATTTTTTGTATGTAAACACCTTATTCAGAAAATCCACTGAAAGTAGATATATGTGCATGTTAAGTCCACAAGGAATTGTAGGTGATAACAGATGCTTCGCTGTAGGCTAGGTCTTTAGGATTGGCAACTCAGGCATACTTACAACAATCTTGTATACAGGAATATTTGATGCCTGTACACATATAAACATCGTATTTGGATCATGGCTGTAACTCGAATATAGACTTAAACGGAATTCGATGTGCATGTAAATGTAGCCACTGGTAGCATTGGAAATAACTTGAACTATGATTAGGGAATATATAAGGCCAGGGCATGTTAAGATAGGAAAATAATCAACAATGGGTAGTGAAGTGTCCCAAAGCAAAGAAGAGTTAAGGTGTATCCACACATACAGGGATTCTATCGCTGCAAGTCGCCAGTCGCTGTACTATGAAGTTACCAATAGGCATTCCTACTACTGGTTGCCATAGTAACACTTATCAGTGGGTGGCGCAACTAGAATTCCACTTTTGAAAACAAACCAGTTTTCTTGCTACTAAAATTAAACATTCTGGAGGGAGAGCGTTTGTATATAAAATTCACCAGTGTATATATGCATCATATTCTACAAGATGAAGGAGAAGCAGTGTGTGATCGTCTCTCTGCGGTGAAACTGCAAGTGCCAGACTGTCGGGGTCCATGAAACAATTCACACTCGCAGGCAGCATGGCGGATCATGGATAACGTGCACTCAATTGTCTTTGCTCCCATTGATACTTGCTGCTCCAAATTTGTATAAAATGAAACTTTGTTCCGTCACTGGACATGCCCACATCTAATCGTTAATGGGCGCTGTTGCTCATGTCACTGGAAATTGCCAGGTCTAATTGAAAATGAGTGGTCTATGGTCGCTTTATCGCTGTATGTGTGAACTACTTTACTACCACCCTGAAGCAGTCCTGAAGTGTTTTATTCCTCTTTTACCACAGCAACAATTTAACAATAATACTATTAATCAGTGACACCACATAATTGTATTTGTTTATAGTTATATTTAATGTTAACTTCCTGTTATCACTTACATTATAACAGCTATGTATATACAGCCGTTTTCTTCCCAGTCTCCTCTCTCTCTCTCTCTCTCTCTCTCTCTCTCTCTCTCTCTCTCTCTCTCTCTCTCTCGTGATAATACAAAAAAATACATCTTATCATGTTACAGAGAAGCAAAGCACCCTGGTTACTTGAATATTCTTCTTCCATGTTAAATGTTTCATTTCTTAAATAGCAGGACATTTTTTATTTGTGCATTATTAAGCTTAGATAACGTCTGCCATACATAGTCCTTGCGATTTTAATTACATTGTCAGAGCTGCTGTTATAGAAAATTAATCAACAATGCTATGTCCCCAACCACATACTTCATACTAAATAGTAAGTCTAAAACCAGTAATGGTATATTAACATACTATTTAATGTGGTAGTATTCAGTTAGGGATGTATACATAATGCATATTATTAAGTATATGTAATGATTTGTTGTCGATATCATTGTCTTTTCAGTATTACAGAAGTGTAGTAAGAATAAAATGTTTATTGCGAACCATGGAATGTTAGCTGGCTGGTTCGATCTGTTGGCTGTGTTATCTCTACTTCTGATTCCTTGACACTCTGTTTGAGCATTACAGCTCTGATCTTTGATTACTTGCTTGCTGTGCAGGCAACTGACCCACAGCACAATGCACAGTGTTTAACGTGGCCAGCTATTGGGTTAAGTTTAGCTGGATAGATTAAACAGAAGCTCTTGTTTATGGGTTCCTCTGATCCTTCAGCATTCTGTGTTGTAACTGTAACAATTTACACTGCTGATGCTAGCAAGCCATCTGGCTAATTTTAGATAGCTAGCTAAAAGACAAGATGGAGAATCTAAATCTTGTGGCTGCTCCCTTTCAGTGTATATATTTTGTCATCCAATTGGGGTCTTTTGTTGTCTGATATTTGTGCTATCCACAATGTCTTTTAGCTAGCTTGCTAAGGTTAGGCAGCTAGTTTGGCACCGTAGATAGCACTGATGTGTACAGTCAGACGTTTTTCTGTGGTTGTGTCTGAGAGGATTTGATGTATGAAAAGTAGAGATGCACCGATGTATCGTCCGATAATCGGTATTGGCCGATAAAGTCTATTTTTCATGCTATGAAAAATATCGGCCATCGGCTCATGGTTTAAAAACATCCGATGATCACGGCCGATAATATTCTGTCAATCAAGAGTGTGGGAAAACACATCGATTTTGTGCTGTCTGTAATTTTGTGCTGTGTGTATGTTTCTTATGTGGAATGATAACAAAACAGCAGTTTTAAAGCTCTGTAATTTCTGCCCTGCTAAAATTTTACACCGGAAGTGAACAGCAGTGAAGCGTGAGTTTCGGCATCGAGTCAATTTTTTTTTTTTCGCCCTGAATTAAAGGGCCAGTACACCGTTGAAAGATTTAAATGAAGATGAGTTGAGAAAAAAGTAGTTTATATTGCACCGAAAAATGTATTTGTAGAGTAGTATATTTCATATCCAGTTAATGTTAATAGATAAAAAGTTGATATTATATATTACCAGTTTGATGTTCAATGATGAAGTAGGAATGCTTGTGTTTGTGGTGAGTGAATGTGAGAATAACAGGAGGGTTTTTTTTTAGAATTCAGTTAATGTTAATATGAATGAATAACATTCAATAAGTTAAGAAATCTTACTTTAATCTTCTATTTTAATAAAATTTAGTTAATGTGTTAATTTTAATGTGTAATGTGTTTTCTGTTTTTGAGACCAGTTACTGTGAAGCAACTTGTTGAAATGGAGAGAATAAAGTTTTTATTTGTATTTCCTTCTGAATTGTGGAATTAATCATTATTAATTTATAAGAAGGCATTAAAGGCAGAACTGTCGGTATCGGTTATCGGTATCAGCTGAGAAATTTAGTATCGGTGCATCTCTAACGAAAAACCCTTTCTTTGAGTTTTAACATAACAATATTCAAAGTTCAGCTGTTGAAAAAACCGAAACCCAAATCATTTAGACTACAGTTTTTCTGCCGGATGTTAGCTGTGCTGCTGTTTGGCTACTGCTGTTAGCAAATCTGAATATCATTTTACATATTGTGTATTGGGGAAATGTCTGCCAACCTGAAGTTCCATTCCCAAGTAGTTTCCTCAAGTGTTTAATTTCGATGTACACACCTTGTTAATTCAAGAAGGATTACTCTCCATGTTTGTGGTTTTCTTGCAGAACTTGGTAAGAGAGCATGATGGATCTCTAGTGTGTACAGTGAAAAACATAAATCATGCTCACTGCTCTATTCTGTCGGACACTGCCTTTCTAGCTCATTTCTCCTTCCTTAAACCACTATGCCCCCCCCCCCCCGCTCTCGCTCTCACTCTCCCTCTCTCTCTCTCTCTCTCTCTCTCTCACACTGTGCTCCCTGTTATTTTTCAGAGACCCCAGCCATCACTTTCCCTGTTCTCAGAAGATCATCGATACAAAACTGATTTGAGCTCAGCTCGCTGGAATAATAAGGCTTTCAGCAGCCCGGCCTGTCACTTGGCTCATAATTAAGGGCCTGACGCCTGCATTTGAAGGCAAATCAAAGAAAATGGCCTTGCTCCCCCATTGCAGTGCCTGATTGCTGCCTGGCATTTCTCACCTGAATTTCCCCGCTGTCCTTGCATTGTGCAGGTGATTACTAGAGTGAGAGGTAATTGCGCTGCGGGCAGATGGCAGTTCAACGTAAAGTCTCTCTGGCTCCCAGAAGACACACAACTGCATGTTTGTTTGGAGGTTAAAAGGGTTGAGTCCTTCAAGGCATGGTAGTCTGTATCAGACTCAGATTAGGAGAACAGGGGGCTGTGGGGTTTTTTTCTCATTCTAGATGGTCAGTGTTGTGAGAGGATCTTATTGGTTAATAATACTAATCCTTGTTCTGCCTTTCTTGCATGAGGATTTAAAGTTTATAAATTACCGGGACTTATAGAGATTGGGAAATTTGTACATCATGTAATCAGTGTTTGTCGATTTCATTCAAGTGAAACATCTGTAATGTGTGGTGAGAGAAAGGATGCAAAGGTGTAAACTTGGTATATGATGTGCTGGGAGCAAGTATAATAAGCATGAGCCAAGTCAATGGTGTTTTTTTTTTTTTCATTGAGGGTGTGGGGTTGCTTGTCAAAATACAAGCAGGATAAATTAAACAAATATAAGATAAGGATCAATAACCCAAAACAGCAAGCATGCAAACCAGGAGAACATGGAGTTTGAACATTATTTGAGACATGGAGAACAAGGCTTGGACTTGTTCTCCATCAATAACAATAACAATCCATCAATAACAACGACAATAATTCATGATAAGACTTCTCAATGAGACATTGCCACAACATGGTAAACTAGTCAGAACTAAACACAGAACAGGTGAACACAATCAAGTAACAAAATCAATGACAGGACATGGTGGAGACAGAACTAGATTATCAAACAAAACAAAAATGAGCACATGGCATACTTCACCAAGTTATTTACATGAAACTGTGGTTCAAGGAAGAAACAACCATTATACTGGTAATTGCAACAAAAATAAGTAGGTAATTACCTCAAAGCACTTATCACAGCCTGCACTGCACCACGCTCTCTCAACTGGTCCCTCTGTCTCTCAGGGTACAAGGAAGGCATGCATCAAGATTCTTCTCTGTTCTGGCACCTATGAGGTGGAATGAACTTCCCCAAGATGTCTGAACAGCTGAGTCACTGGCTGTCTTCAAACGATGTCTAAAGACCTACTTCTTCCTCAAGTACTTAAATTAGCATTTAGTCTGTGACCTACTGTAGTGAACCAGTATCAGGATGTATTTATTTATAGACAATTCAAAGCACTTCTGTAAGTCACTTTGGATAAAGGCGTCTGCCAAATGCCATACAGGTAAAAGTGAATGAAAAAGTAAAACTGTTCAAAACAATATCTTGAACATACTGTAAATAATCATCTACGATATCTTTGTTCTGTGTAAATGGCAGTGATCTAAACCAAGAAAATATAGAATTAGAAAATATCTGAGACACAAAAAGCAATGCTTGGATGTAATGACAATGATGCATGGTAAGACTTCATGAGACATTGACACAACAAGGTATACATAGACAAACTAATCAGAACACAGAACAGGAGAACACAATCAGGCAACAAAAACAGTGAGGAGCCAGGATTACAACAGAAACCAAAACAAACATGAGCAAATGGCATTCATCTTCATAGGGGCCGCAACAGATAGGGTGAACCCATGACAGCATCAATATCTCTCATCACCCTTTTCTATGATGTCCATTGCAAAAAAGCTGGATCTCAGATTCCACCACAAAAATCTGGAACCTAAAAGCAATAATGTTATAGGCTTCAGAGTGGCACAGTTTTATCACCAGTACAAGAACTTCATGGCTATTTGCCATGAAAATAAGAACAGTATTGATGGCAATAAACCAGAATTAATATTGCAATGAGAATTAATATTGCAATGAAATAATATTACAATTTACTGGCAACTGAAACACATTGAGTAGCTATAGATTCAGAACAAAGTTAAATATGCTGTAAATAATTGTCTATGATTTTTTTATGACCCGTATAGACACTAGGATTTGACATTTAATGGTATATTACATTCTTAAAGCCAGAAATGCAACTTAATCCTCAATGGGTATTATTTATGCTGTTCATTAGTAAAACCCCAGATATGATGATGTAATAATTTGGCCTTTTGTAAATATAAATGGCTCCTACAGAGGTTCGCTGGTTCCCTGATGTAACATTGGCTTCGGTTTAAGAGCCGGCTAGGGGCATCTGTGTTTCCAGATGATGTGTTGTGCAGAACCCTGGTAATGATTTGGGAGAAGTATGACCCTGCTGCAGTCAGATCAATTTCCTATCTCAGACCCCTGGAGCACTCTCTCAGCATGAGGTGGATCAGCAGAGAGATGGTGGGTGGGTGAGGGTTGAGGGCACTGGAGGTGCTAGGAGAACTACCCCATAAGGGGCAGGACCTAGACGTGAGTAGACCCTCTGGTCCAGTCACAGCTCCCTCTCAGATGCTAGCACTGGCTCTCAGATTACATAAATGAGTAATGACACCACGGCCTCGCGGCAAGACAGGCCAATGATCACCTCAGCTGCGGCAGACAGTGGAGCGAAAAGGGCTGAGAGGAGATTTGTGAAAGGAAATGCAGACGCGAGAGGGATGAATGATGGCTTAAGGTAACAGAGAAAGCCCTCCATCATTGTGCATGCTATTTAAAAAAAAAAAAAAAAAAAAAAAAAAAAAAAAACAATAAATAGGTCAAGCCTGAACCATGCTGAGACATGCTGAGATGTGTCAAGAGAGGATTAGGGCACCAACGTGTATCATACATTGCATATTTAAGCCGTATGTTTTGGAACATAGGTGATGTCTGGAAAGGTGCAGCCCAGTCATAATACATCAAAAAAGTTCAATTTCAAGGCTGAAATGGGAATATCACACTTTGTTCAATACACGCAAGATTCTGTGTGCTGTAGATGTGGCATAGAGTGCTGCATGGGTACCACAGGGAAGCATGCTGATGTTTAATGCATGACTCCATACGTGTGCTAGAGAGAACTCTCTCTCTCTCTCTCTCATCCTCGCTCTCTGCCTGGCCTTGGCGCTGAAGCGAGCAGCCCACTCACTAAGCAGAATTAATGTCTGCTTCGAGAGCTGCATACTAAAGTGCAGACAATCAGGCACACAGCCTATATAGGACGAGACAGCATGGTGCTTCTTCTATTGCACTCTTTCAGCAGCCGACGAGCCCCTCCCCAAGCAGACCACAATCAGAGCGTCTGACAGCCAGCTTCACGTTCTCACAGTCCGATTGTTTCGCTTCTGGAAGAAAGGCAAAGTGGCATTCCACGCTAACGCTGGTGTTGTGTCTAGTTAGGTGGCTGCTGTGTTTTCTGCAAGACTGTGCTTAGCTTTTCTCATCCCAGCAACAAAGAGTGTGACAGAATGCACAGGCGTGTGAGAGAGCATCAGAGGAACGAGCAACAATGGAGCTAAAAGAGGCTGAAATCCTAGTGAGAGAATTCAGCGAGTGGTGGAATGCATCATTTATCTCTCATAGCACACACACACACACACACACACACACACACACACACACACACACACACACACACAAAAGCAAGCATTCAGTGTTGTCTGGTGGGATTGTAAGAAAACTGATTGCTGACTATTGGCGAAAACATGAGGCATGCTTGTGTGTGTACTGTATGTGCACATGTGTGTGTGTTAGGTTTACAGCAGAGGAAACTGTGTTACTCTGATTATAAGCACGGTGTCATGTTTCTGAAAGGGCATTCATTTTTCTCTCCACACTCCACTGCAGCATCATTAACACCTCATCTTCATCTCCCCGCTCTGTTCCTGCACTCGGCTACTTTTAATTAGCATCTGCGAATGCGGGAGACTGACGCACGCTTGAACGCACTCTTCCACTATTCTTTTTTCTATAAAACGTACACTTTCACCTCAGCTAAAATTGTGCAGCATGCTTGCAATTTGCCTGCTTGAAAATGAAATAGATGCCAATATGTTTGATGCAAATTAGACTAATACTGGAAGAATCGGTTTGATGAGATGTTGCTACAGTATATGCTATCTGTTAAAAGATGAATGACCATGTGGTCCATCCATCCGTCCATTTTCTATACCGCTTATCTTTCAGGGTCGCGGGGAACCCGGAGCCTATCCCAGGGAGCAAGGTAGGGTACACCCTAGACAGCGTGCCAATCCATCACAGGGCACACTCACATATACATTCACACACCCATTCATACACTACGGACACTCTGGACATGCCAGTCACCCTACCATGCATGTCTTTGGACTGGGGGAGGAAACCAGAATACCTGGAGGAAACCCCTGCAGCACGGGGAGAACATGCAAACTCCGCACACACAGGGCAGTGGTGGGAATCGAGGTGTGAGGCGAACGTGCTAAAAATTTAAGGCACACATGGTTTTCCGCCTAATCTCTATCCACTATATACAGTATGTGTGATTATCACAGATAAGAAGTTAAACATGTTGTCCTAAGGTCAGTTGTTGAAAGTGTTTAAAACACGTAATTAATGATATGTGAATTTAAACCTACGCACATTGCACTTAATATGTGCACAATAAATGTCTTTGGATAGTTAATCAAAGCTGGTTTGTGATATCAGGCAGAAAATGACTACACTGGTTACACATATTCACAAATGACAAAAGTAGTCAAGGAGATTTTATATGTAATTTGTGGTTATTCTTAACAAGTGTGTAGTGAGTTTCCACCTGATTGCATGTTTAATAAAAGTGCAGAAATTTATGAAAGCTATCTATAAAAAAAAAATTGTTTCATATAAACATTAATTGATTCAATTCACGCGGCACGTGCCTTAGTGGAGAACATGTTTGCCTTTTACCTCCGGGGTTAGGGGTTCGATTCCCACCGCTGCCCCCTGTGTGCGGAGTTTGCATGTTCTCCCCGTGCTTTGGGGGTTTCCTCTGGGTACTCCTCAGTCCAAAGACATGCGTTGAAGGCTGCTTGGCATTTCCAAATTGTCTGTAGTGTGTGTGAATGTACCCTGCAGTGGGCTGCCCTCCATCCAGGGTGTCCCCCGAGTTCCCTGGGATAGGCTTCAGGCTCCCCTGTGACTTTGTGTACGATAAGTGGTATTAAATATAAAGATGGATTAATAACTCAATTTAACAGCTGCCCTTAGACTTCTATTATAACTGGGTTTTGAGTAATCCGTTTTTCGTTCTTTTCTCAGTACAGAGAAACATGTAGAAATTTTTGTTTGTGGTAATAACCGTTATAGATCTGGAAGGTATACATTTGGTTACATAAGGGTTTGGGGTTTTTTTTTTGGTAAAACATGTTGTGCAAAACTTACAGTGAGGCTGCATTGAACATGTAAACAAGGTAATATTCATTTACAAGAATACTGCTTCATTTCAGACTAAATTGTAGTTTAAAAAATAATAATAATATTGGCTCAAATAAAGTGTTGGTTAATTTGGGCTGTCTAAGTATGTGCATGGTGACTATGAACACATTTAGCAAGAGTCCTTTGTTAATTTGTAAAGACATTTGCAATATTATGGTCATTTTAAGATGACATAATTTACATAATACATGCTCAGTGTTTATTTTTTATAGATCAGTGGTAAATTAGTTGTAAAGTTTATGCAGTACGGCACATGGCATTATAATGGATAGTGATACTTGTGTTGCATCACGATTATAATTTATCAAGGAATTATTTATAGCACATTATTAGAGCGTTATGATGCATTATTAGCATTTATAAAAATGCTTACAAGAAATCATTGCAAACTTACAAAGAATGCTAAGCACAGTTATAATGATTTATGAAAACTGGCTTCATAGAAAGTGTCACAGAAAATCTTGTAGCGTTAATGTATAGTGAATGTGAAATACATAATGTTTCCTCCCTCTCAATCACTGCTTATTGCACTTTGAAACAGAGCTGGCAAAAGGAGCAATTAGCTGAATCTATCATATTCTACAGGAAGGGAGAACAAATTTAGCTAATGATCCGTGCCAGCTTCTGTGATTTTAGCCTGTACTTTTTATGGCTCATGATGAGGGAGTGTGCATGTGTATGCATGTGTGTGCATATGTGTGCATGTGTGTGTGTGTGTGTGTGTGTGTGTGTGTGTGTGTGTGTGTGTGTGTGTGTGTGTGTGTGTATCAGGGGAGAGAGAAAGAAATGGGAGCTGATATGGCATGCTTCACAGAGTAAATGCGATTTCCATGCAGATTTGAATGTATAATTGCATGTATATTTTTGTACATTTCAGAAAATGAAACTGGAAGAGGAGTGGTGAACTCTTGATGGGGGGTTCTTATCTGAAGTTTACCACCGTGGGCTAAGGATCAACTGAAGGTCTGGACCAAAAAGCAATCAAACGTGCATTCATATCAGGTAACCTTTTTTTTTAGCATGAGTAGAGATTTTCTGCTTCACCATCATCAGATGGCGTTGTTTGTTACTACACAGACGTAGCAGTATAATGAGACAGACATCAAGGGAAAGGCCCCTACTAAATCCTCCTGAAGTTTTCCTCAGGGAATTAAAATGGTCCTCATTATTTTAATTAGTTTTAAAAATGGGAGGTTAAATATCAGTGACCCCTCCCCCATCATTTGCATATTTACTATCCCTCCTACATTGATTATTCATTGTTGTTCATGTCAATGCTTTTAAATGTATTATAATTAAGTTAATAATTAAGTCTATTCATTTGAGTAGATGGACCAGGAACCTTACAAAAAATACAAGTCAGTGGCCAACACTATGACTGCACACCAATTTTCTCTTTCTGTTGACTACAAAAGCATCCTACAGTCAATAATTAGCCCCTCCAGGATTTAAAAAAAAAATCAATGCAAAATCAATCAACTCTGCAATAGTTCAGAGGAGCTTGCTATTTTTCAGAATTACCTCAGATTTAATACAGATTTTGACCAATATGTGTCATGTGACATCCTCACAACATGCATTCAGCCAAAGTGTTTACATTGAACTCAGTTTGCTCTCATGACATGTAATGCCTAGACAGTCTTCCATTATTTCTCGATAACAGTAATCATAGTGGACCTTTGACCTGACATATGCAGTCTCATAGAACTCATGAAGGATAAAGATACTCTTCTGTACTGCATACTGTACTTAACCAGACAAGCCCGATTCACATACACAAATAGTGCCAGCAATAGATTGACAAAAGGTTTGAATTTAAGTCAGCAGTGCGCTATGTGAAAGTCTTCCTTCACCAAATAATCTGCTTTTTCTCATTTTACTTTATTGATTTTTGAAATATTTATTGAGCTCAAATAACTAGCAGGCTGAATGTTTATGTGATGTTTAAAAAAAAATAGGCATATTTTGTGAGGTTGTCAAATACTTACTATTTGATGCAGTATGTTCTTAAAATACTCATCTTAGCATTATTATTGAATGCCACATTAATAATAGATGTATTTAGCACTTTTCTAGGCACTCAAAGCGCTTTACATTGTATGGGGGGGGGGGGGGGGGGGGGGATTTCCTCAACCACCACCAGTGTGTAGCATCCACCTGGATGATGTGACAGCAGCCATAGTGCACCAGAACACCCAATACACACTAGCTATGGGTGGAGAGGAGAGTGATGTAACCATTTCAGGGATGGAGATTATGGGGGGATGGGGGAATTTCTTAAAATTCTTCTTCTTTTCTATACCCCTATTTTTTATGACCACAGAGAGTCAGGATGTTGCTGTTTTTAGGGTATAGTCACTATACTAGGGTATTAGGCCCCACACAGACCACAGGATGAGCACCCCCTGCTGGCCTCACTAATACCAGTTCCAGCAGCAACCTTAGTTTTCCCCAAGAAGTCTCCCATCCAAGTACTGTCCAGGCTCAATCCTGCTTAGCTTCAGTGGGAAAGCAGGTGAGAACTGCAGGGTGATATGGCTCTAAACTATACACAATTACTACCATTAGCTTACACATAACTATATCTGTTAAGTATTCACTGTGTGTGAGCGTTCTTGTGAACAGCATTTTATCATTTAATGACTTTCAAAAAAGAGCAAGTCCACACAGTAAGACCAGTCCACATTTGCCTGAGAACTGATTTGCAAGAACAAAAAAGGCAACCAAAATAACCATTCATACCACTTTCCTTTCCCAGTACTTTATACTCCCTGTACTCAGTCATGTGTGTTGATTAAATGTCTACCTACTAGAAGGATGTTGCTATATCTGGCACTAACATGGTGATCACATCTCACCAGATGGAGGTGGATGTAGCAGACAAGCGCCATCGCACACGCTCAAAAGGTATTTTCAGCACCTCTTTCTCTAACCCTACTCTAAGCATCTCAGCGCTGTGAAAATGCATTTCGCACCATTTATGTTGAATAAGTAACCATCTCTAATCTCGCTTATTTTTTTCTCTCTTCCTGTTATGTCTCCTAGTGCCCTTGGAACCAGCAATACAAGAGCTGTTCAGGTCAGTAATCTTGAAGGCCAAAGCATATACAGGTGTATCTTAAAACATTTGAATGTCATGGAAAAGTACATTTTTTCCCCCGTAATTTAATTCAAAAAGTGGAACTTACATATATTCTAGATTCATTACACATAAAGTGAAATATTTCAAGCCTTTTCATTGTTTTAATCTTGATTACAGCTTACAGCTCATGGAAATGAGATACTGGAAAATCCAGTAGCTCAAAAATATTAGAATAATGAATTCATAATTCAGCAATGTTGACCTGAGAAGAGCTCTAATCAGCTATTTAACATAAAACACATTTTTACTAAAAACAACGTTGCTCAGTGGTCCAAAGTCCTCTTTTCAGATGAAAGTAGATTTTGCCTTTCATTTGGAAATCAAGGTCCCAGAGTGTGGAGGAAGAGTGAATCAAAGTTAGTTGAAGTCCAGTGTGAAGTTTCCACAGTCAGTGATGATTTGGGGTGCCATGTCATCTGCTGGTGTTGGTCCACTGTGTTTTCTCAAGTCGAGAGTCAATGCAGCGTTTACCAGGAGATTTTAGAGAACTTCATGCTTCCATCTGCTGACAAGCTTTATGGAAATGCTGATTTCCTTTTCCAGCAGGACCTGGTACCTGCCCACAGTGCCAAAACTACTAGTAACTGGTTTGCTGACCATGGTATTACTGTGCTTGATTGACCAGCCAACTCACCAATCTATGAGAGACACCAGACACAACAATACAGATGAGCTGAAGGCCGCTATCAAAGCAACCTGGGCTTCCACAACACCTCAGCAGTGCCACAGGCTGATTGCCTCCATGCCACGCCACACTGATGCAGTAATTCGTGCAAAAGGATTAAAGCCCCGACCAAGTATTGAGAGCATAAAGTAACATACTTTTCAGAAGGTCGACATTTCTGTATTATAAATTCTTTTTTGCAATATTTTGAGATACTGGATTTTTTATATCCATGAGCTGTTAGCTGTAATCATCAACATTAAAACAAAAAAAGGCTTGAAATATTTAACTTTATGTATTTATATAATGAATTTATACAACTTTATATAATGAATCCAGAATATAAGAACGTGCCAGTTTTTGAATTATATTACAGGAAAAAATTAACTTTTCCACAATATTCAAATTTTTTAGATGCACCTGTACAGTACGCTAAACTGCAGTCCTACATTTAGTGAAAATTAAGCCTTTTTTCATAGACTAATGCAGCACAGGGATATTGAGATGGCTGCTTCTTTAGGCTGCCTCTTTTAGACTTGATTCATCTTTCTTTTATCAGCTAAGAGAATCTAGGGGGGGGAAGCATATTCTGAGAAGATACAATTATCAATTCATGTGAGTAACCACCATGAGTGCTAGCAGAAATGGTCTTGTTTGCTCCAGGAAAGGCAACATTGTTGTAGTTGGAGCACTGAGTGCTGTATCATTGCGTGTTGCAGTAGCATTTTAATACTTCTGTTTGTGAAAGCATGATTAATGAAGTCTTTGACAAAGGTTAACTTGGTAATAGGAGTGAATTGCACTTTTACAAGACTTGGCACCCACTGAGTTTGAGAGATGAAACATCACCGACAGAACAAACAGGCGTATAGCAAATAAGTTTGACCTACTGTAAATGCAAGGGAGGATCATCAGTGTTATAAAAAAGAATATATCAACTGCTGGAAATGTCTCATTGTTATTATGACAAA
Source organism: Ictalurus punctatus (assembly GCF_001660625.3). Classification (NCBI taxonomy): domain Eukaryota; kingdom Metazoa; phylum Chordata; class Actinopteri; order Siluriformes; family Ictaluridae; genus Ictalurus; species Ictalurus punctatus. Next base: position 22,474,544 of record NC_030424.2, on the reverse strand, counting down.
ATGGCTTAGAATATTTTACAGCCCACTACATTTGGAAGTGTGCTAACATGCACACGTATACATACATACTTTGATTACACTGGATGTTGGTGAACACATTGTCTTGTGTTGGTTGATGGCATATTATATATGCATGATAATTTGCATAATATAGTATCCTATATATTATGCAAAATATTACACTCAGTGGGTGGCATGGTGACATAGTGAGTATTGTTGCAGCCTCATAGTTGCAGGGTGGTCATGCCCTTCAGAGATGAGATACCTGGTTCGACCCTGAGCTTGAGTTACTGTCTGTGTGAGTTCACATGTTCTTCTCATGTCTGCATGGATTTCGTCAAGGTTCTCCAGTTTCCTCCCACCTCCCAAAACTTGTCAGTAGGTGAATTGTCCCTAGGTATATATGAGTATGTATAGTGCATGCATGCCCTGCAATGGACTGCGGTCCCATCCAGGGTGTAAACTCACACCACACCTAGTGGATAAGCTCCAGATCTACCAAGACCCTGACCATGACCAAGTGGTTACTGTAGATGAATGAATTCTCCACTATCACATGACATCTATTAACAGGAGAGGGTGGGGCTAGAATATGCTTCCTCTGAGAGAGGTGAAGCCTACCTATGCATATTTTTGAACTGCTATCTGCCCTATTCTGCATCCATGAACTCACTGAAGCACATGAATGACAGGAGAGAGCGCAAGAGAGAACATGGCCTCTCTCTTTTTTTGCTCTCTTGGCTCCCAGCCATGGATGGATATTGCATCGTTTATGTTCAAACTCGCGACAGGGTGAACATGTTTCTGTTGTACTCCTTGGGGGTCGTAAAACTTTATTTTAAGGAACACATACTGTATTGGAGCTTGTTCTTTGTTCAATAAACCCAAATGATTTGTTCACTATGAATTTCACACAACAGATCACCAATTATGAACCTATACAAGTGTATCTGAATAAGGTCTAATTCAAAGTAAATGATTTACAAGTGTTTAATTTGGGCTTTACTGAACAAAGAACAAGACTTTAATTAACCCTGAATATGTGTTTATTAGAATAAAGTGTAACTTTATGCGTTCCAATAAACATATGACTATTGTCTTCTAAAAACAATACAATTTTCCAGACATTTTGTTGTGCATGTTGTTAGACACATATTTGCAGTAATGTTATTTGGAATCAAGGTGTCTGCTATTGTAATTACACTACTTTTGATAGCTACAATTTACTATTTTGCAGAAGAAAACATAACAGTCTGCTCTCTAAGACAAATCAGTACCTGGCATTGAACCAGCAAGCTTGTTTATTCCTTTGATCAGTACAGTATTGGCAGAGATGGTGTATAGTGCTGTGAGGCTATGGTGCTGCTGCTTGTCCTTCATCAGTCTATTGTATCTGCAAATAAATGATGCTATATTTCCCATCAAGCTATGAATTGCTAGTGTTTACTATGATAAGTTTTTGACAGACTTTCTGCAATGGGGAACTGATCTCACACACACACACACACACACACACACACACACACACACACACACATATATATATATATATATATATATATATATATATATATATATATATATATATATATATATGCATATATATACTCAGCAAAAAAGATGTCCTTTCACATTCAACTGCATTTATTTCCAGGAAATTTCTTAACATGTGTAAATATTTGTATTAACATAAAAACATTCAACAACTGAAACATAAACTGAACAAGTTTCACAGACATTTGACGAACAGAAATGCAAATTGAGTCCCTGAACAAAAGGGGGGTCAATATCAAAGGTCAGTATCTGGTGTCTCCACCAGCTGCTTTAAGTACTACAGTGCATCTCATCCTCATGGACTGCACCAGATTTGTCAGTCCTTGCTGTGAGATGTTACTCCACTCTTCCACCAAGGTATTCGCAAATTCTCGGTCACGTCTGGGGGTTGGGGGGGGCGGGGGGGGGGGGGGGGGACTTGGTGGGTTTGTCACGTGGTTACATGTAATTTTCCACTGCAAGGACGATCAGCTGTCCTTCCTGTCTCCCTGTAGCACTGTCTTAGGCGCCTTGCATTACAGATATTACAGTTTATTGCTCTGGACACATTTGCAGTCCTCATTGCTCCCTGCAGCAGGCCTATGGCATGTTCACGCAGGTGAGCAGGAACCCTAGGCATCTTTCTTCTTGTGTTTTTCAGAGTCAGTAGAAAGGTTTATTTAGTGTCCCAAGTTATTGTAACTGTGACCTTAATTGCCTACCGCCTGTAAACTGTTAGTGTCTTAAGGACTGTTCCACAGGTGCATGTGCAGTAATTATTTATTGTTCATTGAACTAGCATGAAAAACAGTGTTTAAACCCTTTCCAATAAAGATCTGTAAAGCTTATTTGGATTTTACAAAATTCTCTTTAAAATACAGTCTCATGAAAAAGTTTAAAAGGGACGTTTCTTTTTTTTCTGCTGAGCATACATACACACAGTATATACAGAAGTTCACTGGTTCATATATTGAAAAGGGAAATAAAGCTAGAAACATTCTGAAGCATCATTTCCTTCTATATATTTAAGATTCACCGACACCTTGTCAAAACTCTGTTCTTCTTGTCGGTTGATTCTGCTGCCCAAAGATAGCAATTAATCAGCTGATCGATGTGAAGGCTATTTACAGGATGAGGCATCTATAATGCCAATAATATGTGACCAGTGGTACTGCTCTCTAGAGATGGAATAGCTGGCAGAATAAATGCAGTTTGACTTCACACTGGTATCTGGACTGAGCAGATATGGAGCAGCAATCAGCAGCTTTGGGGAATAAAGTGAATCGATTACCTTGTGCACATATAGACAAATTCAGAAATAATGCAGTATGCATGTATGTGCTTTCATAGGTTTAGAGGTACACACATTCCTTACAGCTAAGTACCCAACATGCATTTCTTTCTATTTTAGCTGCCCAGCACCGCATTGTGATGGGAGTGGGCACATCAGTGGAAAATATGCAAGACATCAAAGGTAAAGGGTGCTAACTTTTCTCATTACATTGCTGATCAATAAACAGTCTCCACATGCAGCATGCGGTGGGTCCAGAGCTTATAGTCCTGGATCCTGTTTGTCGTTTTAAGCTCCATTGTTCAAAATGCACTCACCATATCTCCCTATTTCCTATAAGCCATTGGACTGAAATGAGGCTCTCTTCTTGCCACTGTGCCCTAATCACATCTCAAGGAGAAATTACCAGCAGTTTCTTTCTGGCATTTTTACAGGCTCAGAACCCTATTGACTGAGAAAATATACATTTCTACACATGAACCCTGCACTTGGCTTTATGATGCAAAATATTTTCCTTGGGAAGTTTCAAGGCAGTTCACTGCATAAATATTCCTGCACATTTCAGTACAATTTGCATATTAATGGGGGCTTGTGGGGGGTGTGGGGGGGGGGGGGGGTGCACGTGGATTCTGCAGAACAGCCCTATATGCTTTGCTTTAGCTTACCATTTGGGTGAAAGTGGTAATTTGACAGTCAATATTCAATCCAACATTTAAATCTCAGCTGTGACCTACAGGCAGATGGTACCATTTCTGCAGACAAAATAATGACATGTGATTAATGTACAATGTGCAAGTGGCAAAAGCTAGAAATGACTTCAATTAGTATGTAGAAAATAATCCATATGAAAGGAGCGGGTAAGCATGCTAAGTGACCTTCTACTGACTGACAAGCATCATTGCACAAAGATTATAGTTATATGATGGAACAAATACCACTTCTTTTAAACCTCTCTTATGCTTTAAACAAAGTAATTGTTAGTAGTCAGTATATACACTACTATTCAGAAATGTGAAATCAATGTTCTGAGTTATATATAATCCATTTTGTTGAAAGTGCATAATAATGAGCTGTCAGTTTAGTTGTTACTAAAGCAATAATCCTAATAACCTACTGCTCTAAGTAAGGAATAGAACACGGGAATGTGCTAATATAGGAAAATAATCACAAATTGCCATGTTGTGAAGCTGACACAACACAGGGTTACTCTTTCCCCCACCAAAAGTTGATTATTTTCTTATAACAGCATTGAAGTATTTTAATTCTCCTTATATGACAAAAATTTGCCAATGATTACAATTTGCATCTATTAAAAAACAACACATCATACTTTTAAACATTTATAATTATGTTATTACATGTTACATGTAATTATATGTTGTGGAACATCCACAAGGCACATAGGCACATAGTTTCTCTTATCAGCCACTTGTCTTTTCTTACTTTTGAAGTTAATAAGAAAAAAAAATGCAAATGGTCATATTACAGAGAAACAAGAAAGTCCTCTTTTCTGATGACTCTCCCATGCAAGAAAACTTACTCACCTATTCAAAGCACTGACATTGGAGACTCCTTTCATAAATGTTAAATACATTTCTCCTTAGAGAACACTGTATCCAAGATTATACATTTTTCTTTGCTAAATAACAGGAGAAATTACCAGAAGTTCTGTTTTGGCATTTGTTCAGAACCCCATTGACTGAGAAAATATACATTTCTCCACATAAACCCTGTGCTTGGCTTTATGATGCAAAATATTTTCCTCAGGAAGTTTCAAGGCAGTTCACTGCATAAATATTCCTGAACATTTCATTGCAATTTGCATATTAATAGACAAACATGCGTTTTTGGGCGAAGGATTCTGCAGAATCGCCCTATATGCTCTGCATTAGCCTCAGTCGTCTATCCTGAAAACCTACTGACTTACAAACTGCAGACACTGGAGACTCCTTCTATAAACATTAGATTCCTTACAGAACATTTCACTGTATCAGTGATTATACTTTTACACAGCAACATGTTTTAAAGTCCCTGTGTAAATTGTTACTGTATAAACCTGTGATTTGAATTACAGCTGGAACTACTGACAGATCTGCTGAAATGGAAAATTAATCAACAGCTTCTGACCAATCAGATTTGAGAATTCAACAGCGCTGTGGTATAATAACTGTAGTGCATGTTAAGTCTATACAAATTCAAAAAAGAGGAGCAAGCACTGTAGTTAATTCCAAAATGACTGAGCAATCTGTATAACACTGAGAACAATGCTATAATAAAATCAATACACAGAATATTTTTATGTTTATAATTATTCAAATAAATTTGATAATATTTATTTATTTGAATTTATTTGGATTTGTCCAGAATGATATACAGCACTGTAGATGCAAAATGACAAATATAGGTTCATAAAAATGTTATAATCAAATTAATATACAGAGAACAGAATTGCTTGTGTTTGAAAAGTGGAATTCATATCTCGAGGTGGATTATATAAAGATAATTGCAGTGTATTACTTAATATTTAATACCATATTTTTTGCCAAACTACTTGGGAGACTAAATACTAAATGAAATAATAAACATGCGTCTGGTACTTATATATACATTCAATAAGTTTTTAGAAAATTAAATAATGACTGTTGAATAAAACATGACTTTTAGCTGATGAATGATTTTGTCGGTACTTTTGCCACATTTTTGTCAATACAGTAAAGAGAGAATTCAAACCCCTGCAAATCAATGTCCATGTACTGTACTTAAGGATGTGAACTTTTTTTGTTAACTTAACTCAGGCCCTATAGAGAGCTGGTCGGTTGTTGAATTTAGTTTGCAAGGATCTCACGTAGCCTTCTGTCCTTGCTAGGCAGCGAATCAAATCTTAGTGTGTTGTATTATCACCTGTCCTTGTCTCAACCGTGCCATCATTGAATTGATCTGAATCTGCCGATCGCAAATCCCACAGCCTAGCGGTTATTTTGATTGTCACTGTACCGTTGATGGACGGCCAGGCTCGTGCACGTATCGATTTCCATCTCACGATAGGAGCAGGGAGAGATGTGAGAGAGAACGAGGCAGAAAAGGGATGAGAGTGAAGATAACATGTGCTTCACTCTAAACCTCTTCAATACTCAGGTTCCACCACCCACCGTTTGCCAGATAATTAAAGATAAATAAAGCAAACATTCAATCCATCACCCCTCCCCTCGTTCTCTCTCTCATTCATGGTCGAGCTAATTTCTTCTGTGGTCCTCATTTGCATGCTTATCAAAGTGTTTTGACTATCCGACAGAAGCTGCTGTAGGAAGGTGGCATCATTAATATGTTAATTAGTCCTTTTGACACTTTTCACTTGGCTATGTGTGTGATATGCTCCTCATCCATGACTTCATTCACATGCTTGCTGAATGTATGTCATTAGCTTCTTTTATTTTGGTCCATACAAATAGTCAGGGGATATTTACAATGACTGCAGTGAGCACAGAGCCAAGTGGCATCTTTATTCATATCAAGAGGTTTGTAGTGGGCTTATTCCCTCAGAGCACTTCAGATACTTCTTACTGCATTTTTGCCTCTCCCTGGAGAGTCTCTGCTCTGCCTTTTCTTGGCCGGGGTTTTTGGATTACCCTGATTTCTATTTTTAACCATTAATGCCACAATAAAAGACAAACAGAAAACTTGTAAGCTTACATATACCGAACCTTTTTAGGCCTCTACATAACACATGAGGATTAAAACACTGGTGTTGTTATAGGAAAATAATCAGCGATGGGCTGGTGTGATCATACTTTGTATCCATTTATAGTTATGTGTAATGTTGTGGAATGTCCCTGAAACAAGTTAGTGCCTGTTATCACTTACATTATAACAGCTATATACAGCCATTCCCTAACTATTATCTTTTTCTCTTTTAAAGATAATAAGACAACAACAAAAAAAAAAATCTGAAAACATAAAACAGTTAACAAGCACTTATTAATACTGTAGACTCCTTCCAAATATTCCACACAACATTAAAATCATTGGCATGTCCAAAAGTGTCCGTAGTGTGTGTGTGAATGTGTATGTGAGTGTGCCCTGTGATGGACCCCGCCTTGTGCCTGATGCTCCCTGGGATAGGCTCCAGGTTTCCCCATGACCCTGAAGGAAGGATAAGTGATATAGAAGATGGATGGATCTCGTTACAATGGCACCTGACAAGAGGTGGGATATATTAGGCAGCAAGTGAACAGTCAGTTCTCAAAGTTGATCTCTTGGAAGCAGGAAAATTGGGCAAGCATATGGATCTGAGTTACTTTGTCAAGGGCCAAACTGTGATGGCTAGACGGCCGGGTCAGTGCATCTTCAAAAAAGCTTGAGGTGTGTTCCCGGTATGCAGTCATTACTACCTACCAAAAGTGGTCCAGGGAAGGACAACTAGTGAACCAGGTCATGGATGCCCAAAGTCTCAGTGATACGCATGGTGAGTGAAGGATAGCCTGTCTGGTCTGATCCCACAGAAGAGCTACTGCAGCTCAAATTGCTTAAAAAAAAAAGAATAAGAAGAATTTAATGCTGGCTATGATAGAAAGGTGTCAGAACACACAGTGCATCACAGACAGACCCGTCAGAGTACCCATGCTGACCCCGGCCTACTGCCAAAAGTGCCTATAATGGGCACATGAGCATCAGAACTGGACCATGGAGCAATGGTAGAAGGTGGCCTGGCCTGATGAATGCCGTTTTCTTTTGCATCATGTGGATGGCCGGGTGCATGTGCGTCGCTTACCTGGGGAAGAGATGGCACCAAGATGCACTATGGGAAGAAGGCATTATGGTGGAGGTAGTGTGATGCTCTGGGCAATGTTCTGCTGGGAAACTTTGGGTCATGGCATTCTTGTGGATGTTACTTTGACACGTACCACCTACCTAAACAGTGTTAAAGACCAAGTACACCACTTCATGGCAATGGTAATACCTAATGGCAGTGGGCTCTTTACGCGCCCTGCTACACTACAAAAATTGTCCAGGAACGGTTTGAGGAATATGACAAAGAGTTTAAGGTGTTGACTTGGTCTCAAAAATTCCCCAGATCCAATCCAATCAAGCTTTTGTCGGATGTGCTGAACAAGGTTATTATTGTTAATGAAAACTATGACAAAAACTAAAACTATCAGTGAAAAAAAAAATTTTTTGTTTCTAAATAAACAAAAAATTAAACTGCAACTATAATGTCCACCTGTAAAAAGAACAAAAACTTTATATAATTTCAAAGCATAAAACTTTCGTTTTCGTACTTTAAATGTTGGATGGTTTAAGAACAGAGGTTGAATGGAGTCGATCCATCAATGTTGCCGAATCATAAATGACCAGTAGAGTAACGTGTAGTATTTGTACTCCTTGGCACAGCAGCGATTTAGTAACAGTGGAGTACTCAGGGGCATAGTTTCCGGTAACATTATTGATGTTCCAAATCGATTGTTAGTTTGTAATAATAAATCAGAAGAAAAAAAAAGCCCCTCTATGTTGCATAAGTAAGAGCACAGGTAGCTTTGACTGTGAAGAGATTATTTTGCATTGCTGCAAGAGAGAGTAAAAAAAATAATAAAACATACTTATAAGGAAGCTTAATAATATGGAGTAAGCTAGCTAACGACACTCCACATATTTTGTAGCTAGCTAGCTAAGTCACTACAATTTAGCCATAATTATAAATATAACAAGTTAGCCTTGTGTTATGTTAGCTACATTTTATTTGAATATTTCCCATAATCTACAACAAGGTAGTTAACTCTGGACTGTAGTTCACTGTGCACTACAATGACATGTTAAAATCTCACAATAAACTATGTATATAAGTTTTAATCAGTTACAGTGTGCATTCATTTGGACTGTTATTATGCCCTGTGGAAATGAAACAATGTTTTAATGAAACAATCATTTAATCATAAATGCTTGTGGACAATAGATAGATTGATTAGACAGATGGATGAATGGATGGATGGATGGATGGGTAAATAGATAGAGAGATAAATAAGCAGAGGAAATTGTCTAATGACACTGCAGATATAACAATGCAGATATAACAAAGGCACAACAAGTCCGATCCACAGAGGCCCCACATCGCAACTTACAGGACTTAAAAGATCTACTGCTAATGTCTTGGTGACAGATTCCACAGCACACCTTCAGAGGTCTTGTGGAGTCCATGCCAAGGGGGACATACAGAACATCACAACATTAGGCTGGTGGTTATGTTATGTTATGGGTGATCGGTGCGATCTCCTCACAGAAAACTTCACCAAATCAACAATTACATACTGTATGTTTATGTGGAGCATTTGCCAAATAAGTCCCTGTGTAATGTAATAGAACGAGCGCACTAATATATACCTGTGATTTGCCTGTTGCAATTTTACAACTGATTATCTCTGACGGTTAATCTGTATCTGCCACATTAGCCAATCCCCTTTAAACAAAACATATATTGACTATGTTCACTATACTGTACATAATGCAATAAGATTTTATTCCTTTGCTAACAAAGTAAACAATAGTGAACGATTTGTATTTGTACTATATTATTCTTGTTAAGAATTATTCCCATTTTCAAAGCCCAAGAACAGACCTTATGAAACAGCCTCTCTAGTTCTGAAGCATCGACATAGCTGGCTCTTTTGCTCAGCTGCAGTCCACCCACTCAGAGCTGCGCTTAATAATTACTTTCAGCCAGGGCCCAATTTACTCTAGGCTACATGACTGACAAATTTTCTCTCCTGTACCTGATGGTCAACACGCCCCTCTGAGCTGGCAGTGGAATTACAGCAGCCTCTGGAGACAAATTACCACTCCAATAGGCCTTTGGCTCAGTATGAGAAGAACAAGGAGATGATGAATGACAAACATATCTAAAATGAGAGGAGAGGAGGAGGAGGGGGAGGAGAAGAACAGGTAGGCCCCGGCGGCATGCTGATGATCAGAAGGATTAGTTACGCCCTGCACTATCCTCACTCTCACCTCTACACCTTGATACAATCACACTACATCACACAAACCATGATAACATGTTACTATAACCAGAAGGGATTATATTAGATACGATTTCAGGTTTAAATGGATTAGCGCATGCATGCAGGAGTGAAGGAAATAGAAAACACTTATAATTGTAACGTGTGCATTTTTAGATCTTTTATATTTGGGTTTAACCGAATACCACTGCATTATTTAAAATGAAGACGTTAAAATGTGCTCTAAACAAATGCAAATACAGATAAAACTTTTGTTTAGCATTTTTATGGAAAGTCATGCAAGTGGGAAGTTTTTTACTTTCGACTTTCATGCAGGTGAGCTGTCATACGAGATATTAACATGAACTTGAACCATGCATTTGCAGTGTTCATTCATTCATCCTTAGTAACTGCCTGGTCCGGGTTGCAGTGGTTTAACCATCCATCCATTTTTTGTACCGCTTATCCTACACAGGGTCGCGGGGGAGCCTGGAGCCTATCCTAGGGGACTCGGGGCACAAGGCGGGGGACACCTTGGATGCCAACTAAATTCTAACTAAACTGGAAAAAGTCACGGGCATGTACATGCAAAAAATAATGTGCGAGCGGGATTTAAAAAAAAAAAATCTGTAAGAAAATTAGCCATTTTGTAAGGCAATTTTTGTAAGAAAATCGCACACCTTGAATTCCCCTATATCTTTGTTTTAGACCGGGCAACACAGCACAAATGCATCGATACATCACACAAGACTCCCACTCATTACTCAGAGACAAACAATTCAGACACAAATAGAATTAACAACAGCACCTACGGTGCTGACGGGGAGCACACACACAGGGTGCAGGCACATACACACGCACACCCACACCCACCCACCCACACACCCACACACACACACACACACACTACACTACACACAGAGCAACAGCAACTCTGTGTGACAGCGATGTTTTGGGTGACATTTAGTTTCTGGGCTGCACAAGCTGCTCCATAAATGAGTCATGAGCAAATCTGTGAAGGCTGAATAATGCATGTGTTGGGAGGTAGAAAACAAAGCATCACTGTTATTATTTGTTAATGAGAAAGCAAAGATAATGAGAGAGCCACCATTCTCTACCTGCCTCCCTCCTTTTTTTAGGCGTAGACAAAAACAGCCCAGTATAGAGACCTCAATTGCAGTAAATCTCCAACATCCTATACTTCATCATATTGTTAAAGCCTTTGAGGAACAGCAGGTTTTGTATTCATGTACAATATGATGGATATAATCAAATATATTTGATTGTGTTTAAGTAAGAAAAGCATTATTTTGGGGGCCGTTAGAAATTAGTTGCTGATTTAAAAAAGTTAAATTAGTTCGCAGGATTGCATTTCAGTCACCATGCATATGTTATTTGACTTATTCTTATATTTCTAAGCCAGCAACATATCACATTAATGTGAAAATGAGCTGTTTATGAGTATGAGTATGACCCCCTGTGCTTTCTCGAAGCTGTGATTGGCTTTGCACTTGTGCAGTAGCGTTTTGTGATGCCAGTCCTTTTTGCTTTGATTCAGCCCTCCCACACACTAGCCATCACATTCTTCCTCATCCTGAAGACTGTTAATTAAAACTGACGAGACATAGCAGAGCCTCCACTTAATGCGTCAAACACGAGGCGAGCCTCGACATTTATTAAACGCCATTCATTTTAGACCCCTTTTATTTTTAGGTGCCTCTTTTTTATCTACATATTTATTTAGATTTGTTTGTTTTCATGCTTTTCTCTCGGTTCTAAGCGCAGCTCTACCGGTGCCAGGCTCTTGATTGCCGTAGTTGCAGCTGGGTTTGAATAATTGCCTGTCTTGGCAGGAGCGTGTCGGGGTGCTAAAGTCGAGTGCTTTCCTCCTGATGTATACCTCATTTGGATTCCGCTGACAGCCTCAGGGCTGTATTATTCATACCTTGACAGATAGCACTCACTAAAAGCATTGGCACGCAGCCAACCTGGCGGGCGGGCAGGCAGGTGGGCGGGTGGATAGGCGCCAGGGGTACGATAGCGGAAGACTGCACCTCTCTGGCCGCAGGGGACATGGAGAGGGTAGAAGGCTCCACAATAGACCAGGAGCAGCTATATAGGCCATGTTAGCCTGGCACGTCGACGCGCAGCCTTGCGATGCCATCTGAAGCCCATCTCCAGACCCAGTGAAGCGATGCCATGTGCACGGCCCGATAAGGTCACATTGATCACGCCACAGGCTCCGCCAGCACCACCAAAAAGTAGAAAGAGGCCCCTTCCTTCCCGTCACATGCCATCAACTCCCCTCTGAGACAGCCTGCCACTGCAAAGCACATTTCCATATTTAATTGGAGGCTTAATTTGATTGAATGACTGCACGGTGCAAGCAAAATTGCATAGGGAGGATCTATTAACAATAGACACTGGCAGTGCGGTGAGGGTCTAATCAAGTCCTATTGTTGGGCTTTTGGAACAGGGCAGAAAAAAAAAATACATGATGGTAAGAAGCATTTAAATATACTGATAGTTATGATTTCAGTTGAAATCTTTTCAAAGTGCATTCAGGTTAAAATGACGCTTGCTTTTCTCAAACAAAAATAAATGCCTAATGAGTGAGTTGGTTAGAGATGAAAGGACCAGTTATACAATTATACAATCATACACTTGAGGAATGAGGAATTATCCCATTGTTTTCATATTTGATTTAATAAATTAACTACTTTTGGCAGTTTTGACAGGATAGTTTCGAAACACGTGGAGTTCATGTTGAGTTCATCATTATTTTTAGTAGCATTATTTCATTTTCATGCTCTTTGTGTGATCCCAGAGATGGGAAATTAAAGAGACAGACAGATGGAGTGTACAGAATGCTAAGCATGCCAGGCCACTGTAGGGCACGAGAAGCTGCAGGAGGCTGTGAGGATAGGAACCATGACCTCTGTCCAAAGGACCCTCCATGTGTTCCAACTACAGTACACTATAGCCCAGACCAGACGACGCCCCTCGAGTTGAATTTAGTAAATAAAAGAGTAGGAAATAAGTATGCAATAAAATACTGTAGGACATGCAGTTATAGGAAAATAGTTAACAATGGGGTGGTGCCATACCATTTATGGTTACAGGGCCATTCCATCTCAAGTGGTCTAATAATTGCAAACTTGGTTGCTCGACTGATTTTAATTTTCTTAATTTGTTTTGAGTGATTATGTCTATATATTGTCTGTGAAAAATCACAATTTATATATATATATATATATATATATATATATATATATATATATATATATATATATATATATATATCGTGGGACCAGGATGGTTCTAGCTCCTTGGAACAAAAACTGATCTCTAGAGCACATTACAAGGTACATGGACATAATAAACATGTTGCATGTTCTTGTTCCTTGCACAAAGAACTTTAGAACTTATATCCAAATATAGTTTTCAAGATTGCTCACAGTTCCACTTTTAGGGTCAGTTTATAATGGTTTGAGTCTCAGTCTTCATTTTTTTAGGGGGTACCTAGGTAAGTATAGTGTGCATGCAGAACATTACAAGTTTCAGACTTCTCTGATTTTTTAAAAAAGAATTTATGGGGGTGAGAAAGTGCCATATTTAATAAGATTCCCTCATTTTTGGGTTGAATATCTCTGGTGGGGCACCAGAAACAAACCTGAAATTTTCACGGATATAAGTCCTCTACAGTAGCATTCTGCTGTAAAAATTGTGAGTTTGAGATTGGAGGTAAACTCTGCAAGACAGTGGATTTCGAGGGCCAGATTTGAAGAACCAGCCTGATCTATTATGTTGGTAGAGGTGTACAGTTGGTAAAGAAGATGTATCCTACAGTTAGACTGCATGAATTAGTTAATGAACGTGGTCTTTGTTCTGCAAGCTTCATAACTGAACGCTCACTCACTTGTGCTTGCATGAACTTTGCGCTGCGTCCTGTGGGATTCCAGTCCCGATGCACACCTCTAATCTAGATGCAAGTAATGCGCTTTCTATTCATTTCTGTATTCATACAGTATCTTTTTAAAACATGGTGTCTGTTCATTCTGAATAATGCATTCCTAATTCCTAAATGTTAGTGTGTATGCATGCCTTATTGTGTTTGTATGTTGTGTACAGTATATATAGTCCTGGAGGAGTGTAGGAAAGACTATATTGCATTGTTTGATGCAGTGCTTGATTAATTGGTGCAATTACCTGGGTGTAAGATTAAATGTGCTGGTGCATTTGGAGACCTCTGTGTTTTAGACTGCACCCTGAGGACCTGTACAGGCCATTGCTCTAGTAATTAACTAACACTCCCATGATGGAGCCTCAGTGCATGCTAAGCACATAGGGCATACTTCCTATAGGTTATCTGAGAATAAATACTTTTGTTTAGGTTTGATTATATCCATGCATTTTCTATACCGCTTATCCTACGGATTAACCTGGAGCCTAACCCAGGGAACATTGGGCACAAGGCAGGGTACACCCTGGATGAGGTGCCTATCCATCACATACACATTCATTCACTACGGACACTTTGGACATGCCAATCAGCCTACCATGCAGGTCTTTGGACTGGGGGATTAAACCCCTGCAGCATGGAGAGAACATGCAAACTCAAACCCCCAACCCTGGAGGTGTGAGGCAAATGTGCTAACCACTAGGCCACCGTGTGCCCGGTTTGATAATATATGACTGACTATATCATAAACCTAACCTAACCTAAAGCATGTCTAGGTGGAAATTTTCTGAATCCTTTTCCCAATTCTGATATTGTGTATCATATTATGAACAATTATTGCATAGGTGGCGACTTAAACCGGCAAAGCTGGTGTGTGTTTGCTTGTCAGACGATCTATTTTAAAGCACCTGCTGCTGTAGCATTCCTTCAGGCTACTGCTGTGAGCAAGCATCCCCCCTCATTGGTATTCACACTCACACTGGATGTGGCTGAATAGAGACTGCCTGGGAGGCTTGAGATGTGGAAGTAATGGTGTGTGTATATGTGTGTGTGTGTGTGTGTGTGTGTGTGTGTGTGTGTGTGTGTGTGCGCCAATCAGGTTTGTAGTGAAAAGGAAATAATGTGTAATTTCTGACGTATCTCAGTCTTGCATTCTCTTGAGCGTTCTATATGTATATATTAAATATGTATACATAAGCAGAAAGCATTTGGAGGCTCTGGCTCTTTCTGTCTTTCCATCTATGTGTCCATCGAGGTGGATTTAAAGTGAACACCCAAGCAGAATTGAATGATGACTTCTCTAGCATAATTGAGACTCTCTTGTTTGACTTTTCTATTGAAAAAGTCTGTTAGGTCTAATATCATCACAGTACACCCCTCCACACCTCCTTTTCTCTTCCCTCCTGCTGGCGCCCTGCCTGTCTGCTTGCCAAGATGGCAAATCCCACTTGGATTTGAGCGGGAGATCACCATGGCGACGGCGCTCCTGCCGCACGTGCCTATAGATCCTGTTAGATGGGGCACAGCAAGAAGCTCACTCGTACGGCGAGAAGTTCGAAATTGTTCAGCCCAATCCCTCGCCCTGATTTATGGCCACCCAAAAATCATAGAGAAGAATGGCGTGCGATGCTAATGACCAGGTAAAGCCTGAATCCCTGCAGTGATTACACTTTAGCGTTAGTGCTAACGCAGCACTTCAATAAGTCACCATGTAGCAAAGAACAATGTTTGTAGGTCTGGACCTCAAGATTGCAACTGCACTCTTTAAAAAGCCACCCTGTTGTCATTTAAGTGACCTATTTTCACAATTTTTTTTGCCCTGTAAACTGATTCTTGCTCTTAAATCTACACAACCCTGCCGGTTTAAGGAGTTTTTGACAAAAACACAAAGCGCAGCATGCCACAAAACTTTGTACAGGCCTACATACAGACAAGGTTGTTTACAGAAGCTGAAATAAAAAAAGTCATCTTTTCTGAACAGCCACAATACCTTTACTGTCAAGTGCGTATGGAATTTTAATTGCAGTGTGCGCCGAATGGTGTGTGTGTGTGTGTGTGTCTGTGTGTGTGTCTTTCCTTCTCCAAGGTCATGTGGTAAAAGAATAGGGAATGTACCAGCACCAAGAAACCCTCAATGAATGAGTCATCAGCTCTAAGCATCAGGGCCAACATACACACGCACACATACACTCACAGGTATATGAAACATGAAGGTAGAAAGGGTACAGAAATTATATTACCATTTAAACTTAAACCTGAGAATATAGTATTTACATATCATATTGTATCGACTGACTCAAACAGCTCAGATATCAGTCATGTAAGACCTAAATACAAAATATTTAAAAAAAAAAAAAAAAAAAAAAACATATCAATCAATATCATCTGTAGTTATTGCTGGTGTCAGTGGCTATAGCCATCATGTTAGCCACGCCAGTCTCCTTTCACATCTGTCTGACGCATCTCATGAGTCTTCCATCCTCCTCAAACTCATCCACCCAGACAGCCATGGATGTGATTGGACAGATCAGGGAATGTCTCTCATTCTCTTTCACTCCATCTCTTGTCCTGTCTGCCTGGCCGTTCACACAGAGGCCGCAGGGGAGCAGGCCTGATTTATTTGGAGGTTAGGGAGATGGAATGACTGGCATTTTAATGTGCTTTTGAGATGTTTGGTCACAAGTACTATTGATCACGGTGTGGTGGAGCCCTCCCCGGGGAGGCAGGGGAGCTGGGCATGGCTGTCAGTCCAGGAATGAGTTCCTGAGCCAGGCTCCAATTAATGATATGACGCCCTGGGTGGAAGGGTCAGCCCATTAAGTAATCTTCCAGTCCTGGGATATTGAGCCTGCCAGTGGGCCGTCCAGCTGAATGATGGACACTGTGTAATTTGGGTCTGAGCTGCTGAGCTGCACTGTGTTTTGGTCCACATGGGAAAGATTGGATTAGGAGTGTGTGTTTGTGTGAAGAGTGGGGGCAGAGAGTGGAAGTAGTTTTCAGTTCGTTGCTCTAAGCACTCTTCTAATGTTAACCTTGGTGATGTTCGACCAATGCAAGATAGCTACTATTAAAAATGGACAATTGTAAAGGAAAGAAAACAGAAAGGCACTGAACCACTATATTAGGGATGCAACACAATGCTACTATCTGTTTCTGGTTCATAGTTGGCATGGCAGAAATGCCAGTATTGTCAGCATGGTGTGGGAACTCTGGCTCTGACAGTTCCTCAACCTCAGATACATCACTCGAGTTATAATTGGTCTCAACCAAAAAAAAGCACATTGTTTAAATCCTGCTTGCACATTTTTTTTGTTGTTGTTGTTGGTACCCATGTGCA
Source organism: Ictalurus punctatus (assembly GCF_001660625.3). NCBI lineage: Eukaryota > Metazoa > Chordata > Actinopteri > Siluriformes > Ictaluridae > Ictalurus > Ictalurus punctatus. Next base: position 22,457,436 of record NC_030424.2, on the reverse strand, counting down.
ATGTTTCTAATGAATTTCCATTTTGCAAGATATAAACAAAGTTGCATCCTAACTTAAACCATCATGACACTGACAGGCAGTTACTAAAGATGAATGAATAAATGCTGTAAATGTATTGCATTCGTGTTAACATCCTCCAAGTGCGCAGGCATCCTACATGAAAGTAAAAAGCTCCCGATCGTGCCAATTTTTTTGTCGCGTCCCATGGGACCTCAGTCCTGTTGAACAACTCTACTCTCAACCAGATGAACCTTTCTGGTAAAAAATAAAAATAAAAATAGTGTGCTGTCTTTGAACGCATTGTCTGTTCATTCTGAATAATGTGTGCATATTTGGTTACTTCCCTACCCTCCATGTAGTGCCAGTCAGCCTAAATACTCCTAATGGGACTGGCATCCATACAAGATCCCACTGGTTTGACCTTGACAGAGTGCCGAGTTTCACTGGTGCCAGTTTCACTTTCAAGCCATCCAAATCCAAATAACACAACTTCACTGCCTGACAATGCACCTCCAACCGGTGAAGAGGGATAAACACATTGGGGCTGCTCTCACATGAATCAGGAGCTTTTCATAGTTGAATGGCTCCTAAGTGCACTGCATTTTTCGTCATATTCCCTGAAGTTGCAATCCTGTTCAGCAGGGGTGTTGTGCGGTTCTGAGAAATGGGTCATTACTGACTCCCTGTGGTTCAGAGAGTGAAATAGATTCATCTCCGACCGCCAGGACTCCGACTCAATACATAGATTATCAGATTAGAGTATTCTGCCAGGTGGATCTATAGAATGTATTTTAGCTTCAGGTGCAAGATTCCATTAATCACCCTATAATCTCCTGACTACTTTGTGGGAGTTTACAGCTCATGCTTCAGCTATATATCATGGGCGAGGCTCTGTGTAGATGTTTACATTTATATAAGAGGTGCTATTTATCATTTAATCTTTGCCAGATAAATATATAGTGTTTCTAGTTAATCTAAATAGAAATACGTGATACCTGTCCTACATATATTTATACTTTATATATATATATATATATATATATATATATATGTGTGTGTGTGTGTGTGTGTGTGTGTGCGTGTGTGTGTGTTTATGTATATATAAGCTCCCAAATGGAGCTTATGTGTATGTGTAATAATTATGCTTTCAGTATCATTTAGAATTAAACGAAATAAATAAATACCATGTTTCTTTTAAATGAATTGATGAAATGATCACTGGCATAACCGGCATTTATGTTTCTTTTATTTTTATTGTTGTTCCCAGAGATGTGACAAGCATCATCTTGCTTTTCAAAAGATGCTTTATAGCCGAGAATACAAGCTACAATTACACATGTTGGGCTTTTTCAGCAAGGATGACATTTTTGTGAATAATTCCCCTATGACACAACCATGGTGTACTCTTTCTCCTGTCTACAACATGTCTCACATTGCAAATTTGTAACAATTTGCAAAAACCCAATCCATATCAAAAGATACAGAGTTGAAGATGTGGGTTAAAGGCAGGATTAGTGCTCTTTATACGACTTCATTGAAATGAAAACAAATGAAATAAAACCATGCCACCTTTTATTTGAAACTGGACAGTTTTCTCCTGAACTCATGCGGTCTAACCAACTAACGCACTGAGGATGTAACCATATACAAATACATTATTTGGATTGAACAGATAATGTTTTCTATATGGATACAAACACAGATACATATAAAAAAGGACACTATTCATTTTTCTTTTAAAAAGCTTGACAGAAAAGTTCACAGGGCATCTGGTTGAGATTGAGGTGTGCATCACCACTGGGATCTCATAGAAGGCAACAAAAAGTCATGTGAGCGGGAAGTTTTTAATGTCATGCTCACGGGCAAAGAAAGAACACATTCATTAACATCAACACTGTGAACATCAACATCTATAGCTTTCATTAATTCATCCTTAGTAGCTGCCTGGTCATGGTCAGGATGGTTAAAATCAAACTACTAGTTTATTTATAGTATTTCAAGAACCAGAACCAACGAAATTCATTATATAGAGTATTGCATGAAGGTACAAACAAAAATAATAACTGAGAGAATGGGTGCACGTCTAGAATGATGTAGTTGAGGTTGAGGAACTGGCAGAGCCAAAATTCACAGACAGTGCTGGCATTTCTAGTGTTTTCACTGTTTCCAGGGGCATAGTGGTGGAGTATTTAATTTGGGATTTAGGCCATGCCAACTTTTGGTTTAAATCCAAATTCAGATATAGACATGAATATTTGGAGCACTAAACATTACATCAACCACCATAACTCACATATTTACAACATCTGCAAATAGTGTTTTATACAGTGTCTCAGCTTTATACAGTGTCTCAGCTATATACAGCATTATGAGTAATTGGTAGTATTCCACTCCTTTTTTCCCTCCATCACACTGGATTTGACTAGTTCTAAAAATAGCCTTTGACAGGCTTGAATGACATGTTGTGTTGAGACCGGGGGAGAGACTGAATCGAAGCAGGCCAGCTGTTTAATTGGCTCTCTCTTATCTCTCCCCATGCAGTGTGTACGGCTGCCCTGTGGCCAAGAAGAGGAGAACACAGGACAGACTGCCCCTAGAGCCCATGGCCAAGAGGAAGGCCTTTCACACACACACAGAGCAGCAGCCCATGGAAGACTGCTACCACACAGAGATGGTGGAGGAGAAGGAAGAAGAGGAAGAAGAGGAAGAGGAAGAAGCAGGGGAAGAGGAGGTGGAGGAAGAGGAGGATGAAGACGGAGAAGCCGAAGGAGAGGAGGATGTGGAGGAAGAGTACACGGACAATGAGGAACAAGTGGAGCAAGTCGAAGGACAGGTAGAAAATGGAGAGGAGGAAGAAATGGAGCAAGAAGAAGAAGACGTGGTAGATGAAGAAGACGGTGAGGAAGGAGAAGGGGAGGACGAGGAAGATGAAGATGAGGATGAACAGGAGGAGGAGGAGGAGGAGGAGGAGGAGGAGGAGGAGCAGCACAATCAGGATCAAGGTACAAACCTTTTTTTTCCTTTCTTTCTTTAATAAAGCATGTGTATCTGGAAAAAATGCTGATTAAGCAGCTCATCTTTTATGGGTGAAATATAATGAACCATAAAATAGAGACAATAAACAAAACACATATCTGACTAATATAATAATATATAAATGAGAAATTGTCAATGTTCCAATAAACATCTAATAGTAGGCTATAATATTTTGAACATATATTTATCCTGATTCAGTATTAAATCACTGTGAAATTCACTGAAAGTTATAGACACTGTGCTCCAGAAAAGGGTCCAGAGGGAGGGAGAATTGACTGCTCATGCTCTTTGGAGGAAGGTCACCGTAATTTGAGGTGCATTTGGATGCTTTTGCTGCAACCTTCAATGTGATCGCAGCAGCAGGCTAAAAACAGCACCTCCAGACCATTGCCACCCACACACTCACTTACTTCCAGTAGTATAATGCCCTGTTTTGTCAGATTCATAGCTCAGGTAGCTATTTGCAGGTGGTACAAATACAGTGCAGTAAATACAAGATTGACCCATATATTAGAAATCTCTTTCTGAAAGAAAGAAAAGAGAGAGGCACAATACAGCTGCTTGACAAGACGACAAGCACAAAGGTGTTGATGATGGTTTTAGCATAAAAGTTAAAGCTTTAGAAGCTGATCTGTTTGAGCAGATTATAGAGATCAGGAGGTGAAAGAGAGCTGGATACACTAAAGGACTAAAGCTCTGCTGCATCATCCTCTTCAGGTAATGAAATCTGACCAGTGTCACTATCAGCAAGCTGGTTTGTGTAATTCTGGAAACCACTCAAGGAAAAAAATTCAACTAAGAATTTAATTATAAAATAAATCATTTGCAACATTGAAGACCACATATTGATTTTATGTATATATATGTATATATAAGTGTGCAAGTAATTATTCCCTGAACGGTTCTAGATGTTCAATGACATCCAGAGTTTGTTGCAGTTGTCCTTTCATAAGAACAAAAGAAACATCATTGCCATGATTGTAAGTAAGCATGGCAGACAAAAGTCTTCCAGGAATCTATATTTTATTCTCACAGCAAAATTACATTAGTAGATAGTAGGCCTGAACAGCATGACCTCATCCTCATGGTCATAAAGTCTGAAGGTCTGTATGAGTGGGTGCATTTTGTGCCGCTGCACAGACACAAGATTAGATGAATAACATATCATCTTTTGCAGACACTCTGGGCACCACACTGGGCAGTAGCGTTGCTTCACCCAGTCCCCAATCAGACCTGACATTGCCTTCAAGTCTAATTATGAATGGTAGATCCTACATGATTTGCTTTAATGCTGTATGATGTGCTATAGTACAGCGAGTGAGTGTACTGATGAGTAAACACTGAAAAAATTCAGTGTCCTACATAATTGCATTACATCCTCCAATGGATCTAACTTTTGTCATAATAAATGACTCATACAGTATCAACTGTTCTGGGTTATTGCCATCTACAGGCAAAACCTGAGAGAAGTGACAAAAGATTCCCATCTCTCAGTTGTAAGTGAAGTGTCATTGTTACCATTTTCAATAGCCTGCACATTGTAGCATTGCTAATCCCTCCAATTCCGCTTTGCTGCCTGCTTCCTATTCAATCTGTTTCACTTCCAGTCTCCTTTGTGTACCTTGATTGCTCTTCAAATTGCTTTTCCATGGCACGTTTAAACCCGACTGTTTCCACCAGGTGTCTCAGTGTCCAAAGCATTTTGATGCCTACCATTATTCTTTTAAATCTCTGCTTTGACAAATACTACACATAGTATTCACTGAAATCCATCTTGATGTTACATTTCGGAGCACATTTGGATCATTGATATTGTAAGTTTCACTTTTCACAATAACATGTAAATGGGCTCTATTTCCTTAAGCATAATTTGCTGATTAATGTCCGTGTATCTGTGTGTGCTTTTTTGGTTGAATGCTAGCCAATTTCATGTTCGGGCTCCTTTACTTTTTGGGGGTCATATATTTGTTGTGTTTGAAATGACGTAAAAGACTGTGAACCTATTTTGGTCCAAAAAAAAGTGCATGCATTACTGCCCGTCTTAGCACAGGTATAAGATGGTACTGACCTCAAACACAGCAATTAGTCCTGTCCCTCATCTGATTGCATGGATGTCCATTATTTATTTTGCACAACTTCAACATACATAGGCTACACCATCCAAGTACTAACTGCAAATACAATTAAAGCTGCTAATTAAAGTTAGTCATCTATTAAAAAACGATGCATGGATAAATTTTGGAGCATCTTTTTGCTGTGCTTTTATTTTAACCAGCATTTAAATCCACAAAATTTGTGAGATGCCCATACATCCTATTGCTCATTTAGATTTACATTTATGGCATTTGGTAGACGCCCTTATCCAGAGCAACTTACATGTATCTAATTTATACAACTGAGCAGTTGAGGGTTAAGGGTCTTGCTCAAGGGCCCAGCAGTTTCAGCTTGACAGTGCTGAGATTTGAACTCACAACCTTCCAAATAATAGTCCAACGTATTAATCACTGGCGTAAGTGAAGTGTAAACGCAATACAAATCCATCCAAAACCAATGAAAAGTAATAGTACTTAATAAAATAACCAATTTATTTACATGCTAGTCAGTGGTATCAATGCTGTTAGTATACCAATACCTTTATCATTCAAAGTTGCACTTTGCACAAGGTCAGCTCACCTCTCATGAACTTTTCACCATTTTCACTTTCTGTTTCACGTGACATTTTGATGCTTAATATTCAGTCCCACATGCAATAGATCTCAACTATAACATAAACGAATTAAGATAATAAATGTCCAAAAGATATGTCCAGTCCAAAAATATGTGTTGTAGGCTGACTGGCATTTAGAAATTTGTACATTGGTGTGTGAATGTGTGTAATTGTGCCACGTGATGGGTTGGTATCATCCTGCCTTGGTTCCCCCGCCTTGTGCCCCGAATTCCCTGAGATATGCTCCAAGCTTCCCCATGACCCTATGTAGGATAAGGTATGGAAAATGGATGGATGGATGAACGATGAACATCAATTCTACTGATATAAGCACAAAGTGACAATTCGGCAACAAAGAAACAGTCAAAATATGTATACAGTATACTGCACACTATACAGGACACATCTTGTAATTTACAGTGGTTTTGGTGGGAAGTAATGGTGACAGGAATAAGGTATAGTTCTCTGGGTAATTTTGTCTATATTGATCATTTACCCTTTGTACTTTTCCTCTTTAATGGCTTTAAAGTCTCTGGAATAGAAGACAATAAATATGTCTGCTGTAAGATCTGTTTGCCAATTGATTATTCTAATTTGTGCAATATTTCCATCTTGATAAAATATGATTATATTATTTGTATAGTAAAAGTTTGTTAATCAAATCCACTTCCTTCTATTTCCCAGATGGCAATCAGGTAAACGGGGTCTACACCAAACCCAGTCCAATGGTGGAGAAGGATGACAACAACAATGATGAATACGACAACTATGATGAGCTGGTGGCTAAGTCTCTGCTCAACCTGGGCAAGATTGCAGAGGATGCCGCTTACCGGGCCATGACAGAGTCCGAGATGAACAGCAACTCCTCCCATAGTGCTGAGGAGGAAGAGGAGGAGGAAGAGGAGGAAGAGGAAGAAGAGGATGACGAAGAAGAGGAGGAAGAAGAAGAGGAAGAGGAATGCGACAATGGCTCTAAGAAGGGTGAGCTGAGCCTTGACGTGGACAGTGATGTGGTAAAGGAGACTGTGGACTCTCTGAAACTGCTGGCCCAGGGTCACGGAGCTGTGCTCTCTGACAACCTTGAAGAAAGAGCGTATCTGGAAGATGGAATGAAAAACGAGGACCACAGCAACATGAATGGGTTTGCTGGTTATGGGTGTAATGGTAATAGTAGCAGTTTTGCACAAAACAAGCCCTCTAGCAATGGACAGATGATTGAGGAAAGTGATGAGGAGGTATGCTTGAGCAGTCTGGAGTGTCTACGCAATCAGTGCTTCGACCTGGCACGCAAATTAAGCGAAACAAAGCCAGCTGAGCGCCTCAGCCACAGTCAGGAGGGGCAACAAGACACTCTGCTGCACCAGGACATCTATGGAGAATGCCATCAGCAGCAGAACTCAGAGGAACGCCGTGTCTTGGAGCGCAACTATTCGGACATGGTCAACCTTATGAAGCTGGAGGAGCAGCTCAGTCCGCGCTCAAAAGCTCTTTCCAGCTGTGCCAGGGAGTACGATGCTTACAGAGATGAGGACACCACATCAATCACCTCGGACCGTTCTGATGACGGCTTCGATATGACCAAGGGCAACCTGTCGCTGCTGGAGAAGGCCATAGCGTTGGAGTCTGAGCGGGCCAAGGCTATGAGGGACAAAATGGCCTCAGAGGCAGCTAGGAGAGACAGATTGCAACTGCATGAAGAGAACCATGGTCTAAGGCTCAGCTGTGCAGAGGAGCGTAAAGCCAGACTGCATCATGATAGCCTAAAGAAGTCCTACTACCATAAAGGTGGGTGAGCATTTACTCAGGAGAGTAGTTGTGAGACACTGTCAAATAGATGATGATGGTTTGAAGGTGTGTTTCTGTCATGCATTTGTAGTTGTTAGTAAGCAGCTAATCCATGTACAGTCATCTTGTGGCTACACAAAGGATAGACCAGAGATACATGAAACACATCCATATGTATGTACTATACTATACTACACCATACTATACACATAATTTGATGCATAAAACAAAGCAAAATGAAACAAAAAAATCATTATGAAAAATTGTACCACCTGAAATTACGCATGCACATTCTGTCAGGTGATAATATAGATCAGTGGTATTCAAGTCCAGTTGCACAAAAGTCCAGATGAGCAACTAACATGACTAATGCTACACTGATGATTCATTTATTGGCTACAAATAAGATCATTTTTGCCCCCCACCTCTAGGGTTGGGGGTTCAAATCATGCCTCCATCCTGTGTGTGCGGAGTTTGAATGTTCTCCCCGAGGTTCAGGATTTTCCTCCGTGTACTCCGGTTTCCTCCCCATATCCAAAGACATGCTTTGTAGGCTGATTGGCATTTCCAAATTGTCTGTTGTGTGTGAATGTGTGTGCAATTGTACCTGGGATGGGTTGGCACCCCGTCTTGTACCCAAGTTTCCTGGGATAGGCTCCAGGTTCCCCCAAAACCCTGTGTAGGATGATGGACTTCTGATCGGAAGGTCGTGAGTTCAAATCCCAGGACCGGCAAGCTGCCACTACTGGGCCCTTGGGCAAGGCCTTTAACCCCCAACTGCTCAGTTGTATAAATGAGATAAATGTAAGCCACTCTGCCAAATGCTATAAATGGATGGATGGAAGTTTTGTTTTTAGTGGCAAAGACTCAAAACAAATTATGCAGAGGGAATGAACACATACTTCTTTGTTGATTCATCTTTAACCATTCTGTATTTGTCATCAACTTTTTTCAAACAAGCCATGTTGTTGGTTTGCCAATCAGACCTGTGAGGGTAAATAAAAACCTATGAATAAACTAATGAAAGTCTTTGAAAACTCTTTTCTTTCAGACCTATTGTCTTTAGTTCTGTAGCTAGTCTGTGGTTTGATGAGCTGCCTTCAGCTAAATAATTTAGATAAATAAAATAATTGGATAAGTGGCCATAGAGAATCTGCTACAGAACTTTTTTCATACATTTATGGGCTCGGATACCACTTTAATTTTTTTTTCAATTACTTGGTTTAATCACCTGAAATATTTTGCCAGTTGATGACCCCTGCTATAGATAATGCTAATCAGTGCCACCTCTGTTGCTACATGGTGGATGGAAGCTATTGCTAACAAAAATCTCTTCAAAAATGGCATCACGGTCTACAGTAAATCTTATAGGGTTGGTCTCTTTGGATTCTATGGCATTCCTGTACCACAAATTAATCTTGTATACTGTATATTTTATCCTGTGTGTTGGTGAGATTTTAACACAGCTAGATTATAGCATCTTAGCCTGACAGCTTGCTATTTTTTGTTTTGTTTTATTTTGTTTCTAAAATTTTATGTACAAGAATTTCTCAATTCTGAAAAAAGTTTAAAGCACATTAACAATCCAGTAGCCACAGTCATGGGTTTTGCAGCTTGCTAGAAACAAATAGCACATGGCTATGTCTCCATTTCCTCCCTAAAGAGTCAGTTAGGTGCTGTGATGTTCATGAACTGTGACAAACACAAGGTGTTGCCTTTAATAAGTCTTCTGTGTTGCAGAAAATGTGTGCTGGAGCTGCTCTTGTGCAAGCCCTTGTTCTAAAATCCACCAGAATTACATGAGCATCAGATTACATAATATAACAACACAATATACTATTACTGAAAATACAAAACACAAAAACATTTTGACACAGATTACATATTGATTTGTTCCATAATTCAGAAACAGTTTTGGTATAGAGTTTAGATAATTCTATAAATCTATATTGTTTTTTGGTGGACTGGGAAAACGCTTTACTTTGTGAAATGTCAACATTCATTCTGAAAATGACAGGTTTTCCTGAAGTGATTTTTTTTCTTCTCTCTTTTTCATGTATCACAACCACAAGTAAAGTTACAACATTTTAAATCATTGGCATCCACATCAGTCTCCATAGTCTCATTTCCAAGGTAAATGTCAGTCACAGCATGCAATAACCACAAGCTTCATCGTCGCTCTTATTAAAGATGCTCGGTTTGTTTAATTCATTCATTTTTATTAATTCCGTGAGTTTTGTTCTCTTGGATAAATCCCCTGCATGAGTAAAGCACACTTAACCTTGGATTACTTTCCTTTACCTACACATACACAAGATGGATGCCCCTCTGAAACTTTTGGAAATGCAAGGCCAGTTCATTTTGTTTTTGCTGTAGACTGAAAACATTCGGGTTTGAGATCCAAAGAGGATTTTGAGTTATTAAGTTCATGGTATTAAATCATTTCAGTTACTATTTCATAGTATTTATATGTAGATGTGTTTACTCTTGCTTTTAGTCTTCCATTTCACCTATGAAGATGACATTTGTTTTTAAAAAGGATAAACCAATATGAAGACTAGAGTGCTGTCTATGGGAGAAAAGAAAGCCATTTAGAAGCTGAGAAAAGAGGGGAAATCAATCAAAGGCATTGCACAAACATTGGGCATAGCCAGTACAACAATTTGGAAAGTCCTGAAAAAAAAAAGAACCCACTGGTATACTGAGCAACATTCACCGAATGGGTCAGCCAAGGAAAACAACTGATGACAAAATCTTTGTGAAGAAAAACTCAAAAACAACAGTCAGTGACATGACCAACAACCTTCACAGGGCAGGGGTGAAGATATCCCAATCCCCCGTTCAAAGAAGACTTCGAGAGCAGAAATATAGAAGACATACCACAAAATACAAAGCACTCATCAGCAGTAAGAATCGGAAAGCCAGATTGGAATTTGCAGAGAAATACAGAAATGAGCCACAAAAGTTCTGGAACCAAGATTAACCTCTTCCAAAATGATGGAAAAGCCAAAGTGTAGTGAAAGGATCTGCTCATGATCCAAAACATACAAGCTCATCTGTGAAACATATCAAACAACAACTGAAATAGGCTGCGGTAAAGGCCTGGAAAAGCTCCACAAAAGAAGAAACCAACAATTTGGTGATGTCATTTGGCTTTGTGCAGTTATTGCAAGCAAGGGATATTAAGTGTTATTTACTTTAATTTACTTTAATATCCTATACATCTGATACACAAGGTTCTATATTTTATGTTGTTTGACACATCTAGATGTAAATACCAGGAAATAAAAGCTGAAATCCTAAACTCTCGTCTCGTATCTTGTGAGCTGAAACCCAAATGTCTTTCCTGAATAGCACAAACAGTGAATTGGCCTTGCCGTTCCAATAGTTTTAAAGTGGACTGTATATTCAAAGCCTTTGTAAAACCAGGCTTTGTAGTTTGAGTGGTAACATTCTTTCACTTACATGCTTGTAGAAAGTACTTGCTGTGACCCCGGAAACGACATCCACATCCAATTTCAGTACCACCATTCCATAGTGCAGGCAGCAGCGGCTTATGTTGTTCAAATAGGCCAGCATGGTTACATCAGCGTCTGCACCTGTCAGGCATAAGTAATGGCAGGGGCTGAAAGGCCAGCAAATCTCTTCCCCAGGATGCATTCTGCATTCTAGCCACCTATTTATAAACCTAGAGAACCCTGGGCTCTTGTAGAATATGTACTGTAGCTTTAATGCTGGAGAACAAGCCCACAGTCATGCAGTGGAAATAGTGTACACCAAATTAAACTGTGTCACCTATTCTCGGCAGATTTACTGCCTGCTAGTACAAGACTGACTGTGATAGTTTACTGCTGTTGAATTAGAATGTTGACGTTTATTATATAGATACAGTAGATCACATACATTCAAGCTTTACGATTGAAAGTAAGACTGAAAGTATTATGTAAATCAATAATATCAGTAATACAGGATCTTGGTTCGCAGTGCACTCACACTAAAAGCTCGATTAACCCATGTCAAATATATGGCACTATTAGTCTGACATTTCCAAGCAGAAAATTGCTTATTTATGTTGCTATCATTATACCAAATTAATAATTCTTGTTATCATCCATTTTATATGCTGACACAGTGTAGACGTTTGATCACAGCTACGCAGAACTTGATTAGATAGAGAGGAAGACCATTTCAGCCTGCACCGAAGGACGTTGGGTTGGCATACTGGGCACACTCTATCGGAATAATGTCAGAATAATGAGGGATGCACAGCCATTACGTCACGATAACATCTCTCCCCAGCACAGATAGCGGCAGAGGCTGCCTGACCAGGGGCCATTATGATTTATAAAAGTGTGCTGGGCTGACAGTTATGGAAGGAGTTCCTCCTTAAAAAAGGCACGAGGCGGAGATGGAAATTGAACAATATCAGTATGACTGATAACGAACGACAGGACCACTGACTGCACATTAATTATCCCCAGATGCTATGGTAATGGGGGCCATTTGCTATGCAAAGCATGGCCTGTCTCAAGCCACAGTCGATATTCAGTGCTGTCTAATGTGCATCACACTCCTCTACTCTTTTGCTCTGAAAAAACAGCAGGCTGTGTGTCAGTTTTCATGAAACGACTCGATATGGACGTGTAATGTATAGATATACTAACACTATACTAAAGACAACCTGAAAGCTGACCTCTGGTCAGATGTGTAGAATTGCATATGATTAATCTGTACTAATCTCTTGAAAGATCAATTCTACTGGATCAGAAATCTTAAACCACTAAATAGCAGCAACTTATCTCACCTCTAAAACGGTCTCTGACTTTTGTCGACGTCATTATTGATGGAATAAAAAATAATCATAGTAAACAATCAGCAAAGACACAGTGCTGGATTTAATACTGCTTCTTGCTCGAAAAAATATTGTGCAAGAAATACTTATTTTTAAAAAAATAATAATAATTAAAAAATCTGGCAAATGCCATCGGACATGCCACTCCAGGGCAGCTGTCTAAGTGGTGGTTATGTTCCATCTGATGTATTAACTACTCACTACACGTGTGTAACTCAGCTCTAAATTTCTTAACACTCAATCTATGTCCAAACACTCTGTCTTTCTCCACTCTGTTTTCTCCTGCTATTCTTTCCCACTGACCGGTCTCATTTTGATACTAAACACAGTGTGATACCGGTTATTAGGTTACACCATGCTTAAAAAATTGATGTCATCTCTCTCTCTCTCTCTCTCTCTCTCTCTCTCTCTCTCTCTCTCTCTCAGTATCTCTCACTGTTTCTGTATCAATCCAATCTACCCTCTTCTTTAAAGAAACATCTTCAGTAATTATTGATAGGAATGTCCTGCATTCAATATCAATTTAGCTCCACTAGCAAGAGCAAAAGGTTGTGATAGTTGTAAAACGCTTAATAAAGACATTGAGAAATGTATTGTGTCCACCACTAATTAAGAAGTTTAACCTAGCTAATAGCACATATGCATTTAATTATACCATGGTCTCTCTGAATACTCGATTCTGATTGGCTGGAAGATGTGCGCTAAAACCAAATAATGCACAGGTAGTTCCAGTCAGTTTAATCACTGTTCTAAATTATTATGCTTCCTATAAACAACTGTAACCATAGTAACATATAGTTACAGTTGCATGGAGTAGTTAAACTCAGTGTCATTATTAGTAGAGATGCGGCACAGGGTCAGGTAATTCACACACACACAATCTCTCTCTCTCTCTCTCTCTCTCTCTCTCTCTCTCTCTCTAATAACTATCTGTAATAATTCATTCAAATAAATATAATCTTATCGCACTACTTTATCTCTGTAGGTGTTCTAGATCTAACAACCAGTATATAAAATAACCAACGAAAAATGAAGCGGTATTTTTATCCTTTCAGTCAAATTTTGCACTGCAAATATCAAAGACAGCTGTAACTTTTCAATGCTTGCAAGTGACCATAGTCTGAGCGAGATAATCCATGGCGAGGTGTGCATTACACGATTTTAATGCTTTGTGTCCGGGTCATGCAATAAAATCGTGTAATGCACGCCTAGCCGTGGATTATTTCTCACTTATATTTCAGGTGAACAGAAGGTGCATCACTCACACATTAGGAAAAATACAATTTTTTTGTTTTATTTTATTTTATTTTCTTTATAATAGGTTTGTCTTGATGATTATTTGCAAAGATCTTTTATAGAATATTATATGATGATAGTTGTTTTAAAAAATCACATTGTTGACATTTAGGGGTTTACTTTCAGATGTAACATAATTCTGAGGCAGTATTTTCTCAATCTAAACCTAAACCTAAAGAATTTATTTTACTAAAGACATGGGTTTCGATAATAGACTAGAGAAGGACAACCTAATTTAGTCATTATTTGCATAAGATTTCTGCTGGAACGTCTCTGCACATCCTTACTAGCTACTGATCACCTGCTCTTACATAGACATGTCTGCATTACAAAAAGTCTTCGGGGTCCATTTACACTTCCTTTTACGTTTTCATGTGTTTGCATGCATGTGTAGATTCTTCAAGGTCGGAGAAGAAAGAGAGTCGATGCCCAACGCCGGGTTGTGATGGCACAGGTCATGTGACTGGGTTGTATCCTCACCATCGAAGCCTGTCTGGTTGCCCACATAAAGACAGAGTTCCTCCAGAAAGTAAGACATACACTCACCTCATACACAGTAACCTGCTTCTGTGGCTTGCTGGCCTGCGTCTGTTCTTCTGCTTGCCCTGTGTCTCTGTGAGGCTGTTTAGCTTCGATTTGTCCTGCCTAACGATCATGCTGTGCTTTCCTGTTATTGTCTTTTAATTGTCAAGGCCATTTTTCTAGTGGCTTTATTTTTATTTTGTTTTGCATAGATTCATTCTTTTCATCCTCTTTGTTCTCGCTTAAGCATGCTCATTTGGAATCTTATGCACTATTATTTTGTCTATAAATCAATACAATTAAATCTAAAACTTGGGAACATCCTGTACAAGATAAAACTTGTAAGATAAAACTTAAACACACAAAAAAAACAACTTTCTGTTGAATTTGACCATGTTGAAGATTTCATACTTTATTAAGCTGGTTAAATTTTGTTTTTGCTTTAGATTTTTAAGTTATATCCAGTTGTACGAATGGTAATAATTATGGCTTTGCTGTAATCTCTGCTGTAAACAGGAAGCATGGTGAGCATTCTCTCACTCTCTGCGCTCATTCACCTTGTGCAAATCTCCCTATAAACTATCTTTTACACGATCCATTAAACCACAGAGAGGATCTCACGTTATGGTAGCAAATGACCCAGAAGGCAATCAAACGAGCTGACAGCTTTAATGACAGCCCAGAAAATTAGTTAACATAAAAAGATTTGCCTATAAAGTGTCCAGATGTCAAGAGGTGTAATTTAAGCAGTCTCCGAGTTCAGGAGATGCCAAGTGAGGTCTGGAATGACCTTAGACTTCAACCATATGCTTTATCCTCAGATGGAACTTCAGAAGTGTTTTTATTGATTATGAGAAAACTCATTACTTTTGGTAACAACAAGTAAGAAATGAAACATGACAGGGCATGCTGTCATCGAGAAAGAATCAGAGCAGGGGTGGTGGGATGCGGCCTGATAAAACAGCACATCCCAAAGTGTTTTACTGATTTTAAAAAATAACACATTGTACTTTTTAGCCATTTATAGTTGCATTTAACTTAACTAGGAAATTAGTTACAGTTATCAATCGAGTTATTACAACTATATAAACATTTCCTTCACCAGCCTCTCTTATTTCTATCTCTTAAAGGTAATAAGACAAGAAATGCAGTGTGTCATGTTACAGAGAAATCTTTATGGCTCTGACACTAGAGACTCCTTCCATAAATGCTAAATAAACATGACCTCACAGAAAACTTTACTGTATCAATGATTACACATTTTGTCTTTGTTAAATAGCAATAACAATATATCTATTTTTTTTAATTAGTCTGTTATTAGTTTTAGATTATGGGCAGTGTCTGCCATACAAATCCCCATAAATGAGCTGTTACTATAGAAACAATAATGTATTAGAACAAGTGCCTTGATATAAACCTGTGATTTGCCTTGCAGCTGGAACTATTGTCAGAGCTGCTGCTACAGAAAATTACTCACTGCCTTCTAACCAGTCCAGAATCGAGAATTCATCAGCAATGTGGTATAAAGCAATATAATACTGGGAACAACTTGAAAAACATTCCTAATCCATAATTATTCAAGCTTAAATGCGTGTAAAGTGTTGCATATTTACTACATATTTAGCTTAGAATAAATTGGCAGGAATGAGATTTTAATTTAATTGAAAACCTAAAGAATTTATTTTACTGAAGACAGAGGTTTTCGATAATAGACTAGAGAAGGGCAACCTAATTTAGTCATTATTTGCACAAGATTTCTGCTGGAACGTCTCTGCGCATCGTGAATTGCAGACAGAATAAAGACACGGCATTAATAATACATTGTCCACTCTTAGAGATGAATGTGTTATAATATGTCAGTGCTTCACTGTTTGTGTGAATGTGTGTGAGCGTGTCAGACAAACACACCGCAGGCTGCAGCACTGGCGGGACACTGTGCTCTTCGGGCAGGTTATTGAGTGCACGTTGATAGGGGAGAGTATCTCTACAGCTGCTCCATTGCACATAATGCATTTTTTAGCAGCAACCTGTCGATAGCTCGACATGCTCACAACAGGTCACCTTTCAGTCTGTTGGATACACCACAGGGCTGGCAAAGAGCACACAACAATTTATTAAAAGCCTCAAAAAAGTGTGTGTGTGTGAGAGACCGAGAGAGAGAGATGTGAGTAGATACCAAAACAGCCAGTTTTAGACCCTTTATTTACAGTCTACCTGAAACCTTCTTTGTACTACATCACACATATTTAAACCCTCAACACGGGACTCAAAGTTACTGAAGGCAATGCAAAATACGAAATACGAAGCAGTTGAGTTAGAGCAGCACCTCAGCTTGGCTTGTTAGCGATCTACAAGATGATGAGCGCAATGGTGTTGATGGACGTATTAGCATACAAGTTGAAGGTTTGGAACCCTGTATCCCACTGGCTCCACTATTAGCAGGCAGTTGAATGTTTGTTCATTGTGGGTAATGTAGCAAACTGGTAACTAAAGTGAAAATAAACTAACATGTCATTATAATAAGGTTTTATAATAAGTCTTCTGTGAATTTCATTACAAAACAAACCTTGTACACCATAGTTATGTAATTTGGTTATTACAGTGACATATCACTGCCATACTGTAGGTATTGATAATCAAATTTGCAAAAATATATAATTGACTTTGCTTATGAGCCAGAAGATCATATACAGTATTGTATACTTACAGTTTATAGAAATAAAAACTATACACAGCTAATTCCTATATTATTCCTATATACAGCTAAATGCAATTCCTTTTAAGGGCCAGAGAAAGTATACATAACTATAAATAAACTGTAAATATACATAATTAAAGTTTAATGTCACAGCTATAGTAATTAATTAAATAGATCATGTACAGGAAGTTGGAATGTTTAAGAGACAGATATATATATATATATATATATATATATATATATATATATATATATATATATATATATATATATATATATACAGTATCTCACAAAAGTGAGTACACCCCTCACATTTTTGTAAATATTTCATTATATCTTTTCATGTGACAACACTGAAGAAATTATACTTTGCTACAATGTAAAGCAGTGAGTGTGCAGCTTGTGTAACAGTGTAAATGTGCTGTCCCCTCAGAATAACTCAACACACAGACATTAATGTCTAAACCGCTGGCAACAAAAGGGAGTATACCCCTAAGTGAAAATGTCCGAATTGGGCCCAATTAGCCATTTTCCCTCCCCGGTGTCATGTGACTTGTTAGTGTTACAAGGTCTCAGGTGTGAATGGGGAGCAGGTGTGTTAAATTTGGTGTAGTCGCTCTCACACTCCCTCATACTGGTCACTGGAAGTTCAACATGGCACCTCATGGCAAAGAACCCTCTGAGGATCTGAAAAAAAGAATTGTTGCTCTACATAAAGATGGCCTAGGCTATAAGAAGATTGCCAAGACCCTGACACTGAGCTGCAGCACGGTGGCCAAGACCATACAGCGGTTTAACAGGACAGGATCCACTCAGAACAGGCCTCACCGTGGTCGACCAAAGAAGTTGAGTGCACGTGCTCAGCGTCATATCCAGAGGTTGTCTTTGGGAAATAGATGTATGAGTGCTGCCAGCATTGCTGCAGAGGTTGAAGAGGTGGGGGGTCAGCCTGTCAGTGCTCAGACCACATGCCACACACTGCATCAAATTGGTCTGCATGGCTGTCGTCCCAGAAGGAAGCCTCTTCTAAAGGTGATGCACAAGAAAGTCCGCAAACAGTTTGCTGAAGACAAGCAGACTAAGGACATGGATTACTGGAACCATGTCCTGTGGTCTGATGAGACCAAGATAAACTTATTTGGTTCAGACAGTGTCAAGAGTGTGTGGCGGCAACCAGGTGAGGAGTACAAAGACAAGTGTGTCTTGCCTACAGTCAAGCATGTGGTGGGAGTGTCATGGTCTGGGGCTGCATGAGTGCTGCCAGCACTGGGGAGCTACAGTTGACTGAGGGAACCATGAATGCCAACATGTACTGTGACATACTGAAGCAGAGCATGATCAGTATGCAGTATTCCATTATAACGACCCCAAACACACCACCAAGACGACCACTGCCTTGATAAAGAAGCTGAAGGTGAAGGTGATGGACTGGCCAAGCATGTCTCCAGACCTAAACTCTATTGAGCATATGTGGAGCATCCTCAAACAGAAGGTGGAGGAGCACAAGATCTCTAACATCCACCAGATCCGTGATGTCGTCATGGAGGAGTGTAAGAGGACTCCAGGGGCAACCTGTGAAGCTCTGGTGAACTCCATGTCCAAGAGGGTTAAGGCAGTGCTGGAAAATAATGGTGGCCACACAAAATATTGACACTTTGGGCCCAATTTGGACATTTTCACTTAGGGGTGTACTCACTTTTGTTGCCAGCGGTTTAGACATTAATGGCTGTGTGTTGAGTTATTTTGAGGGGACAGCAAATTTACACTGTTATACAAGCTGTACACTCACTACTTTACATTGTAGCAAAGTGTCATTCCTTCAGTGTTGTCACATGAAAATATATAATCAAATATTTACAAAAATGTGAGGGGTGTACTCACTTTTGTGAGTTACTGTATATATATATATATATATATATATATATATATATATATATATATATATATATATATATATATATATATATATACTGTCTGTAAACCTTCACTATAAAATGTTATACAGCAAGTCAGTGTTATTACTAAGTCCCAGGTGTGGGAGGTTTAAAAAATGATGAATTTGAAATATTGTCATTGAAATTGATAAAAATAATTTTAATGACAGCTGACACCGGTTGAAATATGCAGTTATAAATGTTTATGTAAGCTTATATCAGTTCTTATGAAGTGCTTTTCTAGATAGTCATGTAGCTATAAGTACAATCACCTAGTTAAATATGGGAAATAAACAAAATCCCCCTTTCCTTTGTAAAAATGGATTTGATTAGCATATTGTTGCCTAATAAATAAATGTGGCATCAGACACAGGAAGATAGCTGTAGAAATCCAATTTGTTATTACCTATAATCCTCTGTTTTGTCTCTGAGCAGTGTAAATTACATTTACGCAACAGTCCTCCGATTCTCATATGCATATATCCTCGAGCCACATCCATAAAAATGCAGCAAAGCATTTGAGAGTCCGTCCATCTCTAGGTAGTAGCCTTGGTCCAATTAAGCCCGGTGCAGAGTAATTAATGTGTCAGAGCTGGAGGAGAGGATGAGGGTGAGGGTTTAAGGAGGTGATGATGAAGACTTGAAGAAAAAGAATGTGTGTGTGTGTGTGTGTGTGTGTGTGTGTGTGTGTGTGTGTGTGTGTGTGTGTCGGAGCCCCTGCTCCTTCCTTCTGTCCTCTCCCCTACTTCCTAAAGATCATTAATCTAATTGGTGCCAGTGGGGATTTCAGATCATCGTGGACAGTTTTGGGGGGGTTTTTTCCTCATGGTGAGACTTACTGAGGATGGAGGCTTGTTAAAAACTGAGGCAAGTAAGCCATGCAATGTGAAGGAGACAATTTTCAGTTTATCCGCTGATTTCTGATTTCGGTAGAATATTGGTAACTATGAGCTTTCTATAAAGCATATTCACAGATTATCATAAATTATTATAACTGTACTTAGAATTCTTTATAAGTTTCTAATGCTTCCTTGTAACTTTAAGAATGCCTCATAAAGCTCTTATAATGTTCTATAAATAATTCCTTTGATGACTTTTAATCACGCTGTAAGTGTCACTACAGTATTATAATACAAGGTGCTGTACTGCACCACCATAATTATACCACAATTTTAATATATATCTTAAAAATAAAAACAAAAACATTATGAATATTTAAAATTTCATCACTGAGTGCTGCAAATAAAGGGGGAAAACATGCTTAATTTTATTTTAATAATCTAATAGCGAAACACTTATTTCCACATTAATTACAAGAACCCATACAGTACAGACACATTAGTGAAGCCTGAAAATGTTTAAATGTCAAAAACAATAAAGTCACATTACAAAATGTCATCATGGAGTGCTTCCAAAAATGAAAAGGACACACATATGTAACCTTGGAGAGACAGGAAGTTATCTCAGGTGCTGCATATGTGTGTCATTTTTGGAAGCACTCGGTGATGATATTTTAAATGTTAATAATGTTTTATAATTGTTCATTAATATTACAATCACTTGATAATTATTCACCAGTCATTATTAGTTATAAAGGTCGGTGCAGTACAATACATGTTGTTATAATGAATACTTATAGTTATCAAGGAATTATTTCTATCACATTATAAGAGCTGTATGAGGCATCATTTGCGCTACAAGCAATGATTCCCAACTTCAGAAGAATTTTAAGCATAGTTATAATAATTGATGAACATGACATGCATAGAAAATATTACCAAAAGTATTAGGACATCTTACTATACATACTATGTTTATGCTAAGATCATCTGACAGCTCAGGACAGGGATTAGAACAGTTCCTGTAAGTGTCACTTTATATTGGTCATCATTGGCTACAGTGACATGTTGAATCAAGACTTGTTTTAAATCTGTGACAGGATTATGCAACTATCCATCAGTCTAATCATAAATCCTGGAAGGAATGTTTCCCACCTCTCCACTGCTCAATCACGTATTCCTGCTGTCTGTATAATGGCATGGCGTATGTGTGTGTCGTCTTGCATGCAGTTTGATGTTGTTACTTCACATTAATCTAGATGACTAACTCTGCTGCCTCCTAATTTTGCCTGTCTTCCACCCCTTCTCTTCTCTGCTTTCAAGTTCTTGCAATGTATGAAAATGTTCTTAAGTGTCCTACACCTGGCTGCACAGGGCGCGGCCATGTCAATAGCAACAGGAACTCACATCGAAGGTAAGAACTCGGCCGATATAGGAATTGGTTCTGTTCTTTATTGCTGTCTGGTGAATTTATTTATTTATTTATTTATTTATTTATTTATTTTGTGTACTGAAGATATTATTATTTTGATTATTGTTGCCATTCTGAATGATCTGTTATCAGGTTTGTTGGTTTGTTTGTTTAAATGTATATTTATTTTAATTTATTTATTTAAATATATGTATTTAAATCTTTACGTTTTTTTTTTTTTTTTAACAGAGCAATAGCAAAGTCACTTGCAAAGTCATATTTGTAGGAAAACTTACAAAGAATAAGGTTAGAGGTGGAGTTAATATTATTACCTTTACTTGCAAGTACATGTGAATGATGAAGAAAAAATACACTGTGTTAGATAAAAGTATCTCGGGTTATGTCTTTCAGTCCTCTGTCAGCCTTCAGCCTTTAATTCTCTTAACTCGTAGTCCTGTGCTATGAGCGAGAAAGTGTGGTTGACTGCAGAGCGTTCAGGCCTGGAGAGTCTGAATGAACACACTCTGTTCACAGAGACATCCGGGTTTATTCGTGCAGAACAGGAGTATTTATACACATAGATAAACAGCAGTGCGTGGGCGGTTTCTACTTGTGAAAGGGGCTAGACAGATTCAGCCACGCACACAATCATACCACAAAAATAAGTCTCTCAAGGTATGAAAAATACATGTGTCAGCTACAATAAAGGATGTCAGTTGATCAGCTTATCAGAAGAGGTAATTAAGTGAATACATTCATCATAGGTATTTGATAGCAGTTCATAATATAAGAGAATACATGATATTTGCTTGTATCTTTTTCATTTGTAAGTCACTTTGGATAAAAGCGTCTGCTAAGTGAATAAATGTAATGTAAATGTAATAAGAGAATTTCATTTACACTGTAAAACCGGATAGTTCATTTAACTCAAAAAAATTTGAGGAAACTAATTACCTAAAAATTTTTAAGTTATTAAATGAATTTCTTAAAGCCAAATACACTTAAATATAATTAAAAAAAAATATTCAAGCATGTTATATTTAAATGTATTTGGCTTAAGGAAATTGATTTATCAACTAAAAAAACATCAGTTTCCTCAGTTAAATGAACTTATCCAGTTTTACAGTGTATGAACCATACTTGAAATTCGTACAGATCTTTCATGAACACAGGTTCAAACATGAATACACGTTTCCCATAAATATACTGAATGTTACATAAACAGAAATTTCTGATCATTAGACGTAATGTTTGCATTTGCACACGCACTACTGTATGTGTATATATTCTTTGTCTAACTACAAATGTTGCACTGTTTTTACAATATTGTAGGATCCTTATTTGCAATGCAAGTGCAATGCAATTATTTCAAGGATTTTACAGTTTAAATGTCTTAGAATCTGTCAAATGGGAAACATTCTAATAACATTTACCATTAGCTGGATTTATATTTATATGTGTATTTTTATGTATAAAGTATTTACTGAGTAATCAGTTAAGGTATATTGGAAAGGTATATATTAAAATATATGTTCTATTATTATTATTCACTGTATGAAATTTACCATAAAATTTACAGTGAATGATTATTAAACATACATGTGTACATACAGTAAAGTGCAGCAATATGTTTCCAGTAATACACTGTTAATGTAAAATCAGCTACAATCCATTTAGCTGATGCATTTATCCAAACTGACTTGCAATGGAGACAGGATAGAGCTGAGCAGTTGAAGGGTCTTGCTCAAGGACTCAACCATGGCAGCTTGCCAGTGCTGGGATTTGAACTGACAACCTTCTGAACTGTAGTTCAAAGCCTCAACTACTGAGCCACCATTTCCCTCAACAAGCTTGCACTGATTCAGCCACCTCTACTATTGCATTAACTCATGCTAAAAGATGAATTTCAGGGCTTTATTAAACCGTATCAACATCAAAGAGAGTTTTGGTGCACACCTGAAATAGCTGCTAAAGTGAAGGGCACAAAAACGATTCATTAATTTTAAGATGTTGACAGAAAGAGCATCTTTATCATTCTCACTCCTGTCTAAAATGCTAGATACCACTATAAATTGTGTTTTTGGGTATTTTACTGTAAACCAATGCACTGATTAACAGTATTACAATTGTTTTACAATTTACATGATTTGTATAGTGATTTTTTTGTATTAAAATAAAAAAATATATATGTTAGAGAGTTTTGTGTCTATAACAAAGCCAAAGAGCGTCTAAAATATAGTCATTTTTAAGAAAATGCTCAACCTTGCATATACACCAATACTTAACCCTTAGAAAAAGATTAAGCATGCGTCTGTAGCTCTGACTGGGATGATAAATGCCGAGCTCGCTGTAGTCGTTCTCTTTAATGCATGTAATTCTATTCTGGGGTGCTGCTGCAGTGGAGGTGTGACGGTCAGCAGCTGGTGTGGGATGGTAGGCCTGGCACCAGCCATTAGCACGTCTGTGACACCCGAGCAGGAGCACCAGCTGCGCATCACACACACACACACACAGTCACTCTGAGGAATGCACCTGCTGTAGAAGAAAAGACCTAACACACAAATCCACACACTTTTAACTCTTACATCTGCACTCACAAGCGTGGAAATGTGTGTACTCAGCCCCCAGAGCAAATTGCCAGTTTGTCTCGTGTCGTTTGCACGTAGACAGACCTACATACACCTTTGCTGTTATTTTGTTCCTTCTGCCTGCTGTGAGAAAACTCTCCGCTGAGTTCCTTTAGCACTCTTAACGGATCACAACAAGAGGAAATAGTGACTCTAAATGCATTCTCATGGGAAATCACAGGCACAAGTCTGGAAAGGAAGTCTGAAATCCACCTGTGGAGTGGATTCATATTGTCTTAGAAATGTGGAGTTATATGTAATACAACCACCAAGCTATAATACAGACCTCATAAAGCTGTAACTGGTGTTGCATAAACTGTCTTCCTGATGATTGTTTGAGTGATGATAGCTTCTGTTATATATACTATATAGAGAGTGACATCATATATGTTGATTTTCTTTTTTTTTCTTTTCATTTTGTGTTGTGTTAACGCAGTCTCTCGGGATGCCCGATAGCAGCTGCTGAGAAACTGGCCAAAGCTCATGAGAAACACCAAGCCTGCAATGGAACTAAATCTAACCAGGCATCGGACCGAGTTCTGAGGTAACACACCCATCATGGATGCTTCAGATTTATATCACAGGCTGTTAGACGTAGTGTATATTATTTAATATCGTTAGTGGGTCATTAGTGTCACATGGTGGTGTAGTGAATACAGAAGCATGGCCATCTCACAGTTCCAGGGTCCTTAGTTTGATCCTAAGCTCATGTTACTATTTGTGTGGGGTTTCACATGTTCTCACAGGGGTTTTCTCTGGGTTCTCCAGTTTCCTCCCACCTCGCAAAAACATACTGGTTGATAGATTGGCTTCATTATATGGCCCCTAGCATGAATAAGTGTGTGTGTATATATATATATGTGTGTGTGTGTGTGTGTGTGTGTGTGTGTGTCTGTGTGTGTGTCTGTGTGTGTGTGTGTGTGTGTGTCCTGTGATAGATTGGCTTCCCATCCAGTGTGTATTCCCATCTCACTCACAGTGTTGTCAGCATAGGGTCCAGATCCACAATGACTGTAATTAATAGAGACATCAATGTCTTATCTATAGTTATTCAGTTCACCAGCATTCAGTCATGTAATGCTCACATACTAGACTCAGTGTATGTTACCATCATTCTTTTTTTTTTTTTTGCTTCAAACTGTTTTAAAGCAAAAACTGATTTGAAGATATTTGTTCTGAAGTAAAAATAAATTAAGCCAACGTACATGGATTCCAGAGATTGAACTTGGACTTGTGTTCATAATATCAGAATCTGACTCAAATTTACATAATTTCACATGCTCTGGTGTATAAACGGTCTGTGTCCGTAATTGTTTCTTCAGCATTAAATAGCATCACTCAAGCCATGCTACTACAGTTTATGGCAATTCAGGACAGGACCCAGAGTCCCAATTCCCATTAATCCTTTTTTTCAAGACTTGAGTTGAGCTTTAAGTGCAGATTCTGACTTGGACTTTAGAGTCAAACAAAGGCAGCATTCCAGGATATTCTTGGAGTGTATTCCAAAAATATTAGTGCTTTTAATTAAAATAAATAAATAAATAACACCGCCAGGGTTGGGGGTTCGATTCCCACAGCTCTGTGTGTGCGGAGTTTGCATGTTCTGTGGGGGTTTCCTCCGGGTACTCCAGTTTCCCTCCCCCAGTCCAAAGACATGCATGGTAGGTTGATTGGCATGTCTAAAGTGTCCGTAGAGTATGAATGGGTGTGTGAGTGTGTGTGTGTGATTGTGCCCTGTGATGGATTGGCACCCTGTCCAGGTGTACCCTGCCTTGTGCCCGATGCTCCCTGGGATAGGCTCCAGGTTCCCCGTGACCCTGAAAAGGATAAGCGATATAGAAGATGGATGGATGGATGTAAAAACAAAAATATCAGTGTGTAAAAGGACATTTCTGAAAATACCCTCAAACTGCATTTGCAAATAAACAATGTACAACAGGAACAAGCCTGATATCTGAAAAGAGCCTGATATCTGAAAATTTCAAGCAAAAACAAAATCTAAAATGTCTTTCCTACACAATTTTCCTATAAATATTATATGTGGAGGATGTAAAAAGATTATATAATCTAAAAAGCACCTGCCAAAAATATACAGCAAATAAGAGACTGCAACAGGTACTGGCTCTCATAATTTACTCCAAAAAAAAAAAAAAAAAGATGTGTCATGTCTATTCGTTATTCATATCTAATCAAATGTTTTCAGCTCAGCCAAGACAATAAACAACTGTTTAGATTTGAAATGTTTAATATTCACTTTTTTAAAATAAAATGCTTCTTACTAAAACTACTTAATTACTTAAGTGATGTATTCCATGCGATCCTGTTAACCATCCTCTGTCGTTTGCTCTTTTAGGCCCATGTGCTTTGTAAAGCAGCTGGAGATCCCGCAGTATGGCTATAAGAACAATGTTCCCACCACCACCCCACGCTCCAACCTGGCCAAAGAGCTGGAGAAATACTCCAAGACCAGCTTCGACTACAACGGCTACGACAACCAGAATGTGTACGGCAAACGTGCCATCGCTCCTAAAGTTCAAGGGCGTGACACATCACCCAAGGGATACGATGGTAAGACCTGCAAAGCCATTTTATCTTTCTATTCTTCACATCTTCTGACATGACTAACATCATGTTTTTCAAAGTACAGGGCATGTTTTTTTGGCTTCATATAATTTTAGAATGAGACATCCTTTTAGCGAATACGAATTCAGTGAATACCAAATGCACTGATGCTACAATGGTGCTATTTTATGACTGTTCACGCATTTTCTTTAGGCTTTAACCAGGGGAATGGAAATGTATGGAAATAATATAGTAGCAGATGCATAATGAATGACTGGGTAGAGGCGAGTCAAGGTCTAGTCTCCAGGCCACAGCTAATTGCAATTCTGTGTGAATAGCAACCAGTTCCCCGGCTGCACTTTAATGACTGAGAGAGGAGTGGGCATATAGAGAGAGATACAGAGTGAGGGAGTGAGTGAGTGAGTAAGAGAGAGAGAGAGAGATGGCAGCAGGAAACTCAGTTGGAGATGCCACTTTGATGCCCGGCTGGTGGCTGTGGCTCATTGTAACTTTAGTCAGATGGCAAATAGTGCAGCTATCTCACCTGAAGCTCAAGGATGCAGCTCGACACAAGTGCTCAACCCCACTGCTTTTATTCTACCTCACCTTACAGCTCACAATAATCAGGCAATCAGAGAAATCTCTGGGTGCCTGAAATAAGACTGTCTAAAGGTGAAAGATACTCTAACTAGTTATACTTTATTATTAAATTCTCTACAGACTTAAGGATGATGTTCATAGGGTGACCCTACATCTACATAAAACACTTAAACACTTAGGACCCTACATAAACACTTTATGACATAGACCTACATAAACATTTTTCATAAATTGCAACAAAAAAAATCTAATTAAGTACAGTTTCTCTAATCTCTGGCATCTGGCATACTTTCTGAATGCATAGTAAAGGTGTAAACTGTAGCAATCATTGCACTAAAATGTAAATAAAAACAGAATGCCTCTCTTTTAGAGACTCGTAAATGTAAAGTTGGGACGTTTCCATGCTGGGTTCCCGCGCTGTGCTCGACCTGGAATAAATAGTCCCGCAATGAAAGGAGCCACCAGGTTACTCTAGCATTTGTGTCTTTCGCCCTGGACATCCACTGCAAGCGGGCATGGTCGGTAATCAGGGTGAAGTGGTGCCCTGCCAAGTAGTACCGGAGCTCCTCTATGGCCCACTTTATTACGAGGGTTTCTCGTTATATTGCAGCATACTTTTGCTCGGCAGGGGTTAGCTTCCCCTCTAGGATGACCTGGTGTTCCTCTCTGTCGAACATATGGGCCTCCAGCCCTGTCTCAGAGGTGTCCATGTGGACTGTGAAGGGCAGGTTGAAGTTGGGCTTCTTGTGGACTGGGGAGCTGGTGTGGGCTTTTTGAGGGCCTGGAATGCCTGCTCCATTTTGTTGGTCCACTGCACCCAGTCCGGTTGGCCCTTCTTGTTGAGATCTGAAAGGGGGGAAGATACAGAGGAGAAGTTAGGGAAGAACCTTCTGTAATAGCCCGCCAGCCCCAAGAAGGCACATACCTGTTTTTTGGATGTGAGCTGGGGATAGTGCTTCACGGCCTCTGTTTTCTTCTGTTGGGGTTTCAGGAGGCCCCGGCCGATGCAGTACCCCAGGTACTGTGCCTCCATCAAGCCCAGGTGACATTTCCGTGCGTTGGCAGTCAGTCCAGCTTTCCACAGGCTCCCTGATACCTTCCTGAGCTGATGGAGGTGGTGGAGTGGATGATGACATCGTCCAGGAATGGGAGAACTGAACGTGGTTTTGGCCTTTGGGTGACTTGCCAGTATCCCTTTGTCAGATCAAGAGTGGATATAAACCGGGCTCTCTCCAAGCACTCCACCAGGTCATCTACTCTGGGCAGGGGGTAATTGTCAAAGTCAGAGATGGCATTCAGCCTCTAGAAGGGCTTCAGTACCACCATGATAGGACTGGACCAGGGACTGGCGGATTCCTCGATGATCCCATCACAAGCTTCCGGGACATGATAGAGCTGCTGTCTAACCACCACCCCCAGAAGAGTCTTGATCTTGTGCTGCACCAGGTGGGTCAGTCAGTGTGGTGGAGAAAATGTCAGCATGTTGGTCCACTAGTTCTGTCAGCTCCTGTTTCTGTGGCAGGCTCAGATCTTCACCTCGTTGGACCAAGGTACACTTGGGGGTACCTGGGGATACAGTGGCAAATGTGGAGACTACCAGAACGGGCTGGACCCATTTCTTTAACAAGTTTATATGATTTGTTGAGTGCTTGCATGCTTATCGGGTTGTTGTAGGCAATAGTTCACTGGGCCTACTCTCTCCAGGACTGTGTAAAGGCCCTGCCAGGAAGCCAGGAATTTGCAGTATGTGTTTGGGAGTAGGAAGAGCACTTGGTCACCTGGCTGAAATTCCCAGGGCTGGGCTGGCTGGTTGTATGAATTTTGCTGGTTTCGTTGGGTGGCCTCCATGTGCTCCCTGATGATCAGCATTATTCTGTCAATCTGCTCCTGCATCTCCTTGATATATTAGACTAGCAGGCGATACAGGGAGGGTTGTTCCCATGCTTCCCGGGCCATGTCTAGCAGCCCTCGGGGTCACAGTCCAAAGAGAAGCTCAAAAGTGGTGAAGCTGGTGGAGGCCAGAGGGGTGTCTCAGATGGTGAAGAGCACATAAGGAAGGAGTGGGTCCCAGGAGTAAGAGTTGGTCGGTGAGCGGGTCTTTGGGGATCCTAACATGGCTGAACAGCAGCACGAGCTCCCTCACTATATCTGGTGGCATTGTCCAGGATTACCAGGATCAATGTATTCATTGCCCCAGGCAGATTTTGGGAGAAGCCCTACCAGATCCATGCCTATGCATTCAAAGGGGACACCGGTAATGGGGAACGGGATGAGGGGTGCTGGGGGTGACTTCCTGGGCTCGGTGCGTTGACACTGGGAACACTGCCTCCAGAAGGCTCAGACCTCTGCGACCTTACCAGGCCAGATGAACCTGTCATGAAGTTTCTCTAGGGTACTCCAAGGGCCCAGGTGTCCACTCAGTGGATATGTGTAGGCCAGGTGCATTAGGGACTGGGTTTGGGAATGAGGAATCACCAGCAGATCACAGATTTGGCCCTGGCATTCTGGTCAGTAATAGAGGAGCCTGTTATCTACTAGGAAGAAAGAGGCTGGGAGAAGTTGGTCAGGGATCTACCTGTTGCACCTAGCCCCAGCAGTGTCTCAGCCGGTCGTGTGGAGGGCACATCCGGATATCCAGGTTTTCTTAAGTGGCTGACAGTATGCCGGGTCCAGCTCAGGGGGCTTGGACATGTCCAGTGGTGTCTCATAGTTGGGGTGGCTGTCTGTGAGGTTCCTCTCCCTGTAGAACTCAAGGTCTGGTTGGCCAGGAAGCTGGCTGGCTCATTTTAATGTATGTTTAGGGTCATTGTCTTGCTGGAAGATCCAACCACAGCCCATTTTAAGCTTTCAGGCAGAGACAGTCAGGTTTTCATTTAGTATCTGTTTATATTTGATAGAGTCCATGATGCCATGTATCCTAACAAAATGTCCAGGTCCTCTGGCAGAAAAACAGCCCCACAACACTTGTGTTTGTTTTTGGATGAGAGTAAAGGCTTTTTTCTTGAAACCCTTCCAAACAACTTGTGGTGATGTAGGTGACTTTGGATTGTAGTTTAGGGGATTTTATGACTCCAACATGCAATTAACTTCTGCAATTCTCCAGCTGTGATCCTTGGAGATTTTTTAGCCACTCAAACCATCCTCTTCACAATGCGTTGAGACAATATAGACACATGTCTCCTTCGAGGTTGATTCATAACATTTCCAGTTGACTGGAACTTCTTAATTATTGCCCTGATGATGGAAATGGGCATCTTCAGTGCTTGTGCTATTTTCTTATAGCCATTTTCCATTTTGTGAAGCTCAACAACTTTTTGCCACACATCACAGCTATATTCCTTGGTCTTACCCATTGTTGTGAGTGAATAAGGGAATTTGGCTATGTATTAACATATTACTATGTATTACCGCATATTGTACCCCTGTTAAACAAGAGGTCATGATTGAACAATTTTCTGTTCCTAGTCACCCAGGTTTACTAAAAAATTTAAAATTTCAATTGTAATATACTTCAAATATATTTTTCCTCATATGAATTCATAGGGGTGCCAATAATTGTTACACACCTATATTTAACGAAGGTATTTTTTTTTAACAAACCTGTGTTGTGTTTGCAATTGTTTGATATCCATGAGAGCAGAATATTTTTGTTTTGTTTTTAACAAAAGATCAAAAGGTTTACCAAGGGTGGCAATATTAGTGGAAGACACTGTATATCATAAATAATCATAAATTAAATAATTTCATAAATAGGTTGAGAGAGAGATTTACCAAAGCTGCTCAACTTATTTATGAAATTATTTATCATTGATCATTTATGAAGGTCCAATATGAATACCTACCAAATCAAAGAATTACTTTATGTATACTCGTATAGTGCATAATGAGGAGTTAATACCAACTGTATCACAGTCTTACGTGTTACTTTTACAGTTGACAACTTGTTTAAAGTGAGCAGTAAGCTTAGCCGAAGAGTGCTTGGTAAGCTTACCTTTTAAACCAGTGGCACATTTTTTCTTTACAAAGATCACAGCATATTAAACAAAACATATGGCATTATTTTATTTATTGAAATCACTAGTTATCTCTTATTATTAATTTCTTTACAGACTTCACATTAACACTTGACTCAGGGCGACCTGAAATATACATAAACCCTTTATGACATATCTACATAAACATTTGTCATACATTGTAAAAGAAGAAAAAAAATCAAATAAACATAAGCACATCTAAAAAATTAATTAATTAATTAATTAATTAATAATAATAATAATAATAATAATAATAATAATAATAATAATAAATAAATAAATAAATAAATAAATAAATAAATAAATAAATAAATAAATAAATAAAATCTTTTCAGTGTTCCCTGACCTTGGCATTTGGCAGTAACTTTGGCATACTTTCTGAATGCATAATCAAGGTTTAAGCTGTAGTAATCATTGCACTATAGTAACAGAGTTATATTGTACGCATGTGTTATAATAACAGAGTTATATGTGTTATACAGTATATAGTGACAATTTTGTGTTTTATATATAATAGAGTTTTATCAGAGCTTCTTGACTGTTTATGAAATTATTTATCAATGATTGTTTATGAAGGTCCAATGTAAGAACCTACCAAACCAAATAAAGAATTACAGTGTATATAATTGTTATTTGTGTGTATTTATAGTGCATAGTGAGGAGTTAATACCAACTGTATCACAAACTTCTGTGCTACTTTGACAGTTGACAACTTGTTTATAGCAAGCGGTAAGGTTTGCAGAAGAGTGCTTGATAAGCTTTTTAATCCAGTGGCACATTTGTTTTTACAGAAGATCACTGTATATTACCTAAAACATTTGGCATTATTTTATTTACTGAAGAGTAGTAAATTTTTAAAAATAAATTATAAAATAAATCACGTCAAACATACATGAAATTACAGTTTCTGAACCTTGATTTAGTATCTACTGGCCAAGTTGTGTGCACAATTAACCGTTGGCACAGAATATCAAAATAAAACGTATTATTTAAATTTAGAAATTATGAAAAAAAATAACTCTCAGCAGTAGATCCTATTAAATACTATTACATATTTTAAGTGATTAACACGATAATGCAGTCGTTTTGGCAATATGCTACATTGCAATTTTTACTTTATATATCATTGATTTTTTTTCATATTAATATTAATGTTTATAAAATTGACTCTTGAATATATTGCATTTTGTCAGTGTTCATTATAAAGAAAATATCTTTTTAAAGATAAGTGCTTGTTTTTAAAAGCATTCTGCCTAGGTCAGATTAGGCAGCTGCATAACCCCGCTCTGGATACAAAGAAGTGTCCCTGTTTAAACTTAAACTGCTGCCTTTAAGTTGCAGAAACTATGTAATATATATATATATATATATATATATATATATATATATATATATATATATATATATATATATATATATATATATATATACAAATGCCGGAGACAAAACAACTACAGGAGTAGAGGGATAGAACTGAAAGAAGAGCTGATATTTTTTAAACTGGGATTTGAAGGACATGATGGTGGAGATGTTATGGCGGCTCTGTGGGTGGGTTCAATAAAATTGAATGACCTGCCCCCTTCAGAAGAGAATCGATATTTCAGAAGAAGTAAACCTTTACTACATGATCTAGGAATACGTTGTGGGCAATAAAGATGGAGTAGCTGAGCTAGTATTGTGAGATAAGATCATGTAGGGTTTTAAAGGGTAGAAGGAGTATTTTATACTGAATGAGGGTTGTAACTAATTACCAGTGTAGGTGGTACTGAATGGGGGTGATAGTGTAGGCATATTGTGTGGTGTTCAGGACAACTCTAGCTTTTGAATATATTGCAATCTGGCAGAGTTAAATTTGACATCTAATTTGGATTTAGTTTTAATCTCTTGGAGAAAATCTTTGGACAAAAATACGTAATAGTTTTAATTATTTTATTATTTTCACCGTTTGGTTATTGTTAGTTATAGTCTATATTTAGTTGAATAAAAAGCTACAGCATAGTAAAACTAAAGATTGTAGTCCTTTTTTTTCCTTCAAATTTGCCTTTTTATATATACATTTTTACAAGTCAATTATATACACCTTAATTCTTTATTTGGTTTAGTGGGTGCTTACATTGGGGCTTCATAAATGATAATTGATAAACAATTTCTGAAATAGTTGAGAAAACTCTGATAAAACTCTGTTATTATGTATAATACATAACCCTGATATTTAAAACATATGTATGAGTATATATATGTATAATTTTCCAAAATGCAAAAATTCATAATTCCTAGGTTTTAATTCCTTCTTACATTGAGTGCCAAATTGTTTCACATATCGGGAATTGTACATGCCAATTGCAGACTTGATAAAACACAAAGCATTTCTTTTGCTTTGTGGTGTGTGTTGAAATAAAAGTTCTTAAGCCACCTGAAATCACATAGCTATGATTGAGTCTGTAACACACAGCAAACTCTATATTGCAATCAATAAGGTTGCTAAGGTTACCATCTGAAGTAGGAGCATTACATCATCTCCATGCTCAGTTCTTCAGCATGCATACTGTACATAATGTGCATAATGTTATTACATTTTGTTATATACTTTGAGTAGAAGAGTCTTCATCATTTAAATTGATATCGCTCTCTTAGCTTTTGCCAAAAAAATGACTATATTCTGGCAAAATAGCAGTAGTCAAGATGAGATGTTATAAAACCATGAACCAGGTCTGGAACTAGTTCATTCATCCTTTATGTCAAATAATGGATGAAGGTCAGAAAATGAAGTCTAGACAAGAAAGCTAATACAGTATGGGCTTCACCATGAGTAATGGGTCAAAAGAAACAACAGGGTTTGACAGGATTAACTAGCGCTCCATCTATATCGACACTTCTGAATACAAATTACTAGACATCTGGACCCAAGCAGCAGAATTTCTCTTTTTGTCAGAGTTTAGAAAAGTAAAGCACAGCTGCCATGTGGGGGAAAAAAATAATACATCAGTGTTGGAATTATACTGAAGCCCCTAGGGTTTCCTAATAATGTGATTTGCTACAGGAAACAATAATATCCTTTATTTTATTCCATCTAAATTTGTTTAATCTTTACGAAAGTGACTAAAATGGTTCAAAGGAATACTCCAATGTTTTTCAACCAAATAAACCAAATATCTATTTAGTATAATTGTAGCAATTAGCAATGTAGCATGTGCAATTAGCATGGAGAATAACTTTGACATGTTTATCAGTACTGAAATAAATAAGTAAATAAGAACAGAAATCCTGCACTTCAGTCCATACTATACAAAATACATATTTCTGTATGATGCGTTCAGAGTAATTTGTAAAGTAGTCCCTAAATCTGTGTTCAAGAGGGAGGAGAGAAGAGAAAAGGTAAATGAATCACATGAAAATGAATCACGTGTAAATGAATCACATGAATATGAATCACATGAAAATGAATTACATATAAATGAATCACATGTAAATGAATCATATGAAAATGAATAAATAAATTAAATTAAAAGAGTGACAAAGGGTGGCTACTTTTTCAAAGCTTCAGTATCCAGAATGGCTTTGGCTTTGGTATTTTGATAAAACTACATAAGATAAGACTTTCTCTCATGTCCTTTTCATGCTAAGACCTTGATCATTAGAGACTTTCTCTATTTCCTTTTGTGTTCTAAAGTTCCGTTTTCTAAATGTTTATTGAGTTCCCCAACAAGTGCCCTTAGACTATAGAAAACAGTTTAAAATGAGAAATTTTCCATTATTTTTTTTTCATCACCATTATTAATGATAATCACGCATACACTACAAATGTATAGGCAAACAATGTAGTATTCCTTTAAAACTCTTTTTAGCCATATATACAGTATATATCTTTTTATGTGTGTCTTCTCAGCTAAGCGATACTGTAAGAACTCCAGCTCGGCGAGTAGCACCACCAGTAGCTATGCTCCCAGCAGTAGCAGCAGCCTGAGCTGTGGAGGAGCTGCAGGAGCAGGAGGAGGAGGAAGCAGCGCCAGCAGCACCTGCAGCAAAAGCAGCTTTGACTACACGCATGACATGGAGGCTGCCCACATGGCCGCTACAGCCATCCTCAACCTGTCCACACGATGTAGAGAGATGCCTCAGAGTCTGAGCGGCAAGCCACAGGAGCTCTGCACACAGGTACAGACAACAGTCCCTATGTTTTGCATGTGTGTGTGTGTGTGTGTGTATGTGTATGTGTGTGTGTGTGTGTGTTTTACAAAACTCAAAAAATAATTATTGTGGTTCCTGGATGTCAGCGAGTGTGTGTAGGAGTGTTTGAATGCTATATACGTCTATTATGGTGTTACATGACTACAGCAGGTCAAAACTTTTATATATATATATATATATATATATATATATATATATATATATATATATATATATATATATATATATATATATATATATATATATATATATTGTGTGTGTGTATGTATATATATATATATATATATATATATATATATATATATATATATATATATATATATATATACACACTATCGGTCAAAAGTTTAGACACACCCATTCTTTATTTAAATATTTTCCCCCACATTTTAGAATAATAATGATGTCATCAAAACTCTGGAATAATACAAATGGAACTATGGGAATTATGTTGTGATAAAGTAAAATAAACCAAAATAACTGAGTATTTTCACATCTTCAAAGTAGATGCCCTTTTTGTCTAGAATTTCCAGAAATATATTCTTGGAATTTTTTCAACTGATTTCTTGAGGAATCTCCCTGAGATGCTTTTTAAACAGTGTTTAAAAGAGTTCCCAACTAACTGGCTGTTTCTCGGAATATTTCGCTCCAAATCATTCATTTAAAAATATATATTTTTGTAAATAGTTTTCTAATGAAAGAAATGAATATGTTGGCACAATTATATTTTTGTCTACAACACTGATCTCAAACATTTAATCATACACCTTCAGATCAAAAGGTTTTTAATATCACAAGAAACATTTCAGTCAAATGTCTCCAGACTTGACCGGTAGTGACCGGTAGTGTATTCCAATGCAGTTGCTGATAGGAGTTGTTGCAAGTGTACACGTCTTAATAGGGCATTTTATCTTATCCTGAATGTCTCTGTGCTAAGAATGCATAGAAATAGTGGAATACTATAAACTTACTAAGTGTTTATCAGTTCATTTTTAAATAGGATGTAATGCTTTCTAACATTGAAGAATTACATTGAAGTAAAAAGTAATTATGTTAGGGCAGCATGGTTACACAGCAGATATCTAGCAGGTTTAGGGTCTCTTGTTCAAACCTGAGTTGTCTATGTAGAGTTTCTCATGTCCTCCCTATGTCTTTGTGGGGTTTCTCTAGGTTTTCCAGTTTTCTCCCACCTCCCAAAAACATGCTATTAGGTGGACTGGCTATGTTACAAATACAGGGCAAAAATTGCAGAGACCTTTAGAGTGGCAAGTGTTCAAATCTCTAAAGGGGCCCATGGATCAAGATGTTAGAACACCAACTACAGCGTAACCTGGGGAACTATAGCAACCAATATGCACAGAGAATGTAAAATGGATTCTCATAACAAACCACATCATATTTTAGAAGAGTTTGGCATTTCTCAAAACATATTATTGTAATTATTATGTGAAGATTACTCAATTTTAGACTACTGTTAGACTGTTAGAGGATAGGATCAACTTGTGTACCTGGACATTAGTGGGGTTTTTTTAATCAGTTTCTGCTGAGGCTGTAAGCAGACAAATATGCATTTTATCTCTAAACACATTTTGTTCAAACTAGTTCGCAAAACGATCAAGCGTAAACTCTAACCTTCAGAATCAGACCGTATTGCTGGCTGCCTACTATACTGCTTCACTATTTCCTGATGAAGTGGAATACTAAACATCTAAATATGATGTGAAAACACGCATCCAGTTGAGAGATGACACAACAGCTTCGACAAACACAAATTGAACTCACCATCTCTCGGTGTCACTGAGTAGCTGTCTCGTCTCAGTATGAAGTGATCAAATATGTAGATTGCTCGTGGTGTCACATCAGATATTATAACAGTTCAGATTTTAATTCAAACTAGCACTTATGGAGAATATGTAACTACTTACCTTTCTGTTAGGCAGTGTCACTCACTGCTGCTTCTTCAAATTTATAGCTATGAAGGATCTGTTGGTTCTGTAATGAATTTCTATTGGATAATGTCTTCCTACATTTAAAGATGGATAGGGACGCACAAACAGACAGTGTAAAAAAAAAAACATGGCTACTTACAGCTTGACACTTCAGCTGATGGTCTTTACCTGCAAAAAAGGTGGAGGAGGGGATGGGGGAAGGTTTCTGAAGTTTGAGATATTCTTCCCAGTATAAAATGCAGTCCCTCCTCTATTCCTAGAGTTTAATTCACCCATTCACCAATTCACCAGTACCTTAGACTGATGAATTTATACAAGCATTTATAGACAACAAGTATTGACATATATTGAGGGATTCCTTTACACAGAAGGAATTAATGTTTCTACTTTTACAACATGCTTGTGCCTGATAATCACCCATACATTACATACTTTATATGATATGAAGAGATTAGATTGAAAAGCAGTGGAGTCATTTAATGGTTATTACAATGAGTATTCATGTAAAATGGTGTAAAAATTAATGAGTAACATGATAAATGGGTGGCTCTATACACTATAACTGCCAGTTAATTAGCTATATCAATCTAGTAACTAATAAACTGGGAAATCTGTGTATGTATTTGGCTCCTGTTCCTCTGGGATTCACCAATAAGGTAGCCAGAATAACAGTGCAGCCAGTGTGGCATCTTTAGTCACCAAGAAGTAGAACTGTCTGCTTTCCTGTGGCCTGATTGGATATACACAGCTCAAGTATTAACCACACACACACACACACACACACACACAACTGGCATTGACACTAATGGTGAGGTGTGCCAGGATGGAAGGATGGAAAGGAGAGGGTTGGGAAGGAGGGATGATTGCATATGGTGGGTGATCGGAAGTGCCGAGAGCGAGAGGGCTTCCTCTCTCTATCTCTCTTTTTCTTCCTCCTCCATCCATCTCCTGTCACTCTACAGAGAGGAGTGGGGGAATGAGAGAAGCAGCTGGCCTGCGGCAAAACCCATCTCCTCCTGTCACAGGCTGAGAGACAGCATGGTGCTCCTCTCCGCATCTGACGGCTGTGCCTTCACTGCGCCTTCACTTCACTTCCTCTGATTATTTCACATCGAAAAATAACTGCCTCAAATGGGGCCATTTGTCATGCATAAAGCTGTGGAGGAAGCCAAGAGGAAGCAGAATGATCATAAGATTCCATAGCTGCTATAAATAGATTTCATATTATTAATAGGTTGGAGTGAGTCTGCCGTGTACAGTGGATCTAAAACGTCTACAAACCCCGGTTAACATTGTAGGTTAAAACTGTTTTCTGATGTAAAAAAAAATCAATGAAACCAAGATAAATCATGTTAAAGCTTTTCCCACCTTGAATGTAACATAACAGCAAACAAAATTCAAGTAAATACAAATAGAAACATTTTAGGCACAAAAAGAAAAAGATAAAAACTTACAAAAACCTGCTTGTACAGCTGTACATACCCTTTTATAATGGAGTATGTGGTTGTGCTCAGAATTAACCAATCACATTCATTCTCATGTTCAAAGGTAATTATCATTACTTTTGATCATATTAATTATCAGTGAAGTGATTCTGATTAACCCCAAATCAAGATTAGCTCTTTCTGCAGGATTTTCTTGACATCTTCTTGGTTTCGTTAAACTGTTGAAGCTATGATTTACAAAGAGCTTGCAAAATCTGTACAGGATCTCTTTGTCAAAAAGTATTGGGGTACAAAAGAATTTCCAAAAAAACAGATACCATCATCACATCGGACACTGTGAAGGCCATTATCAACAAGTGGAAAAAATTTGATACCAGCATGAACAAGAACAGGACATCATTTTGCAAAAAATGTGGAAAAAGTGTTATGCTCTGATGAGACCAAGACATAATTCTAAAAGATGTGTTCAGCACAAAAACAAGACAGCTAAAAATCACCCGAAGACCTTCATACCCATGGTGAAACATGGTGGTGGAAGCATCAGGCTATACGGCTGCTTCTCTTTATCTGGATCTGGGGCTCTATTCAAAATAAAGGGAATTATGAATAGCTCCACATACCAATCTATTCTTGGCACAAGGCCTCTGTTAGATATCTGAAGATGAAGAAAATATTTCATCTTTCAGCACGATAACAACCCAAAGCACAAATCCAAGTCAGCAAAGGAATGACTTCAGAAGAAGAAGATCAAAGTTTTGAAATGGCCCAGTCAAAGCCCAGATCTAAGTCCAATAGAAAACATGTGGAATGACTTCAAGAGGGCTGTGCACAGGAGATTCCCTTTTTGATGGATCCAATTTGATGGATCTGGAGCATTTTTGCAAGGAAGTAAGAAATAAAATTGCTAAATGAAGATCCAAACGATTGAGTGCTGTATTGTAAGCAAAAGGTGATTTAACTAAGTATTAGTTAAGGGTTTTGCAACCAGGTTATCTTTTCTTCCTCAAAAATATTTGTTATTTGTTTGTTATTCTTTTCCATTTGCACTTGAATTTTGTTGATTCTTATCACATTTACCCTGCGATGGACTGGCACCCTGTCCAGGGTGTACCCCGCCTTGTGCCCGATGCTCCCTGGGATAGGCTCCCAGTTCCCTGTGACCCTGAAAAGGAGTAAGTGGTAGAAGATGGATGGATGGATCACAATTAAGGTGGAAAAAAAATCTGACTTATTTACCTTGGTTTAAGGTTTAAGATTTATTTGGTTTATGGTTACTCACATATAGTCCTCTTGCTATTGCTTATTTGTACTACATGTTGTGTTGTGTCCTGTGTTTTTATTGTTTGTATTAACTTGGTAAGCTGAACAGTGTAAAAATCCCAATAGGCTTGTTGGACATGGCCAATAAAGCTATCTTGATCTTGAGTCATGGAAAGCAGAAGCTCCTACATACAGTCAACATTAGAATTAGATTAGATTTATGC
Organism: Ictalurus punctatus; assembly: GCF_001660625.3. Classification (NCBI taxonomy): domain Eukaryota; kingdom Metazoa; phylum Chordata; class Actinopteri; order Siluriformes; family Ictaluridae; genus Ictalurus; species Ictalurus punctatus. The sequence goes on along the minus strand of NC_030424.2, from coordinate 22,417,467 downwards.
TGAAATTAGCTAGCTTTATTACTGAATGTCAGCTATCTAATGTCACTGTAATGATAGGTACCTGTTGGATGTTACTGTTACTCAATTAACTCAAACAAGAGCTAAGCCTAGGAGAGACCATCTGCTGCAGAGTTTGACTCACCACCTAGACAAATGGTGACCTTTTTCTAGAAGGTCAGCAAGTATTTTTCCCAATGGCTGACACACAACATGTTCTGAGATTCTGATTCCACCCACTGTGAATATCTTTTCATGGATTAAAATCTTGAAATACAACCAGCAAGGAAATAATCCATCCTGAAATCCATTTTCCATAGCCCTTATCCTACACGGAGTTGCAGGGGAACCTGGAGTCTATCCCATGGAACTCAGGGAACAAGGTGGAGGACACCCTGGATAGGGTGCCAAACCATCGCAGGGCACAATCACACACACATTCACACACCATGGACAATATGGAAATGCCAATCAACATACAACGCATGTCTTTGAACTGGGGAAGGAAACCAAAGTATCCCGAGAAAACCCCCCGAAGCACAGGGAGAACATGCAAGCTCTGCACACACAGCGGGATTCAAACCCAAACCCCGGAGGTGCGAGGCACACATGCAAACCACTAAGCCAGCATGCCCCCCAGCATGAAAATAAAATCATCATAATTGGGGATGAGAATATGATAGTAAAGACATTTATTGAATATTTAGTTTTTTTAAGACAGACATTAGTACATGATTCCGCACCGTCTGTGTCTCATGTCTATAATTGTCTGGAAGAAATAAGATCAGAGAAGTGTGATGGTGAGAAATGACCTCTTTCTTCCTGTGTACTCTGCTGGTTAGTTCCCATGGTGATGCAGGTCAGGGTCAGCTCAGGCCAGGTGGACTGAGGGAAAAGAGGATATTCTAGGCAGACTACACTATCCCCTATTGCAACCCACTGCTAATGATATCAGATGCAACTATTTTGTGTATCTTAGATCCTAGGTCTTTTTTCCTCTCATTTATCTGTTTATCTTGCAGTGGATCTTTTTTCTCTCTTGCTATATATATATATATATATATATATATATATATATATATATATATATATATATATATATATATATATATATCAGATTTGTGCTCCATCTTGAATGTGTTTTTTCTCTGGGAGGCGGGAATTAAAGGAAAACATATGGACAAAAAGAGCCAGAGGGAAACTGCTGTAGTGTGGCGAGCGAAATATGGAATTAGATAGAGAGAGACAGAGAAAGAGAGAGGGGGGGACTGGGGGGGGGGGAATAGGGGGGGGGTTGTGGAGTGCTCAGTGGGGAAGAGAGCGAGAGAGATCGCAGCAGGGAGCTCTGTGAGAGAAAGACAGAAAAAGCAGCTAACTTACTCCCTGTTCCACTGCTATCCTAGACATTATTCACAATGAAATCCCTGTCTGCTGATCTCAAAGTGCTGACATGCCTAAATCCCAAATTTTATCACATTGTATTTTTTATTCTTATAAACAGCAAACCTGTGGATGGCAGTAAAGAAGGCCTTAAATGTTCCTCCTGTGTTTTGGTTGCACTAATACACACTGCACAGGCTGTTGATAACATTAGGTTTCTCATACATATGTCAGGTTTCATACATTTACCTTTACAGATTTACAGTAATTGCCAAATTCAGCTGTTCTTGCATTTATATATACATATACATATATATAATACAGTGTGCTGATTTAATACCTAGTAAAGAAATGTGTGCATTATGATCTCAGATGCAACTCTCATGCTACTAATGTATGGTGATAATGTAGGCACTTTAAACCTGAATTATGCTCCTGTAATGGGAAAGTCCATGAATGTTGACACATCCATGAAGATTAAAAACAAAAAAAGTATTTCTGTACACTCTTTAGAAATATATATATATATATATATATATATATATATATATATATATATATATATATATATATATATATATATATAAATCCTCTATAAAACAATCCTTTATAAAATAGTATCCAGTATTCCGAACAGAATCTTTTCTTATTTTTATTTTACAGCATTTTTTTTTTTTGCTGTTTTTCATGCTCAGCTACACTCCTATCTAACATCTCTAGCTTCAGCTTCAGCTTCATTTTCACCCATCTCTGCAATGTTTCCACTATCAGTTATCTCAAGCACTTGATCTGCAGATGAAATATTTTATTTCACACCCACTATTTGCTTCAAGACTTTGTGTATGCAATGGAAAATTATAACCTGAACAATATTAAGACCTTATATACCAATATACCAATATTTAAAAATATTATATTGAAAGTTGTTATGATAGAGTTGATTTTATGACACAATTTGTATTTTTAAACTTTACTATTGTTTAAATTTATGTAACATACTCACAGTATGAGTACATTCGCTTTAAATATGGATAAAAGAGTACTTTTTCTCTAAATATGGCTAAAGCAAATAATAATCAATATTGATTGACAGGTTGACAAGATAAATCTAGGAAACTGACGCCTTTTTTTTTGCACTCTTCCTTAAAATTCTGCTTCATTGTTGGATTTTTTTTTCTACATATTCAGTGGCTATTCCTTAATGTTCATTGTATTATTGATGGCATACACACACACATATACTCAAATACAAAAGCAGAGATGTATAGTATCTTATGGTTTTGTGAAACAAGGACAATCTGCAGAGAATGGAAGCAAACAGAAACAGAGATATTTCCATCTCTCTCTCTCTCTCTCTCTCTCTCTCTCTCTCTCTCGCTCTCTATCTCTCTCTCTCTTTCTCTCTCTCTCTCAACATGTCTTTCTTGCTTTATTCTCCTGCCTCTCTCCAAATCCTTGCTTTTGCTCTTTCACTGTCATCTTTTTTCATATCACCTCTCCTCCAATACCCTTTCATCTCCTCTTTCTTTTTCTGTATTTCCTGTTTTTCTCCTCAAACGTCCCTCACCGGATCGTCTTATCTTCTCCTAGCTCTCTTTTCCTTCTGCTCCTCCTCTATTCCTCTCTCGGGGAAAAAGGCCATGCCTACTTCAGGTTTAACTCCAAATATAGATGCAGATACATATTTATGTAATATCTTAAACATTTGATTTTCTTCACGAGCACATCTCTAGAAAATTGAACACCTCATGCCACTAAAACTAACACTAACACTGTACACATTTCAAAGTGGTATTCGCACTCTTGAATCTATTCATCTAAAATATATTTAATACACATACATATACAATCACGCCTTTTGAATTATTCTTTAAATTTGTGTGCAAGTAAATCACAAGTATTTGACACAAATCTAACAAATCCCAGTTCAACCTATGTAACTATTCCTACAATATCAGGTGAGATAATGTTCATTCGTTCACAGGCATTGTGTTTGACTGACACATGCAGCTCTTAGTGATTTTTCAGCATTCCCCCAATCGTCAGGAGATCACAAGCTCAAATCCTCAGGAGTCCAGGAGAGCATAATTGCCCTTGCTCTCTGGTTCGGAGGAATGACGTTGCTCTTTCCTTTGTTGACAGTTAATAAAAGGACAGTTAATGTTTACCTCCAAGCATGTCCAGTCCATTCTAAATAAATACAAATACAGATATGAATGGAAGGTGCTCTATTGGCTGTTATTGTTGTAGAAAGGTTGCCAGAAAGGTTCACCAAGTTGAGACTAAGGCTACATCCGTATTAATCTGGATACATTTGAAAACGCATCTTTTTCTCTATGTTTTGGCCTTCCGTCCACACTGAGACGGCGTTTTTGTCCAGCGAAAACTGAGCTTTTTCAAAAATGCTCTCCCAAGCGGATGAATTTGAAAATGCCGTTTTCATGTTGTATTGTGGACTGACAAAATGGAGACATTCAAAAACAATGACGTATTTTTAGTCATGTGACCCATTCAACTCAAAACAAACAAGATGGTGGACGATGTTGGTGGACTGCAGTTGATGTGCCTGCTATCCAGTTTGGTAGCATTGTTAAAGATTAATACCACTTTGTACAACCTTCAGATTGCATTTTTAAGTAAACACCTGGCGGAAATGACACAGGCTAAAGCTTCTTATGTTTTTATGCACGCACAGTCTAGGGATGTAAGTGTTGTCCGACGTTCCAGTGTGGACGAGCAATTTTTTGGCAAACATTTGTAAACCAGTGTAGACGGAGAGCGTTTAAAATGGAAATGCAGGTTTTAGATGGATCCGGATTAATGTGGCCTAAAGGTGTGTGTCAAGACTCACTGAAATTTTACTTTCATGTCAGCAGACAGATATAAGACACTCTCTGGACAAAGAAAATTCATTCACATACATTACATTAATGTACATCCACATACATCCATTAATATTAACATGATGCTTTTACAGCATTCATGCATGCATCTTTAGTAACTGCCTGATCAGGACTGCAGTGCTTTAAATTGGGCTACTATGTTATTTCTATTTTAGAAAGTAGAACACACACATATTATATATATATATATATATATATATATATATATATATATATATATATATATATATATCACAGGAAGGTACTGTACACACTAAAATAATAACTGCCTGAGTAAGATTAAAAGTTGAGAATAATTATGAACATGAGTGATGTAGTTGAGGAAGAGGAAGAGGAACTGTCAGAGCCAGAATTCCCAATTCACAGACATGGAGGAGGGGAGGGAGGGAGGAAGGAAGGAAGGAAGCCGAACCTCAATCCCCAGAAGGAAATATTTATTCTTTTTTTAGTTTTTCAATGTTGTTTTAACAAAAGCTGTAAAATCCCTCGATTTTTTATGAGGACTGGGTGATTGTGAGGACTTTTGACACTATCCTGCAATATTATTTGTCTTGCTTTCCTTGTGAGGACCTTCCATTCATATAATGTAGTTAATTTGTTTGTTTCTTTGTTTTTAATAAAAGCTGCAGTTTTCCTCATGGGCACCAGCCAAATGTTCCCACAAGGTCAGAATTGTCCAATATTCCTACCTTTGTGGGGACAAGATAAGAAAACGTGTGAAAACACAAACACACACACACACACACACACAAAAAAACCCACACACTCTCTGATTTCACCACACTGCCATCTAGTGTAAGTCTGTGACAGATTGTAGCTGTCAACGGTGGTTCCATGGATAATCTGGTTTAAAAAGGGGTAATCACAAATATACCCTATCCGTGTTCTAGCAACAATAAAAAATCTTGCCTTTTTTACCGCACATTTGTGTTCCTACATATTACGCTTTTTTTTAACCATTACTGTGGGAGCACTTCATCCCGCCTGAGCATTTCAAAGCCGATTGCTAAAAACATCCTCACATCTCCCTAATGCAGCACAATTTACAGATTCATTTTCACTTCCTCTCCGTCACGTTTCCGTGGAATCACTGATTGACTGGCGCAGTTCAACAGCCAATTGAGCTTTTGTTATTTGCATACAAATTGGCTGTGTGGAACGCTGCTGTGCTTTCTAAGTAAGAGACTCTTGGTTTTCAGTGCATTTGTGTATATGTGTGGGGTGGAAGCCCCTGTCATTGCCTGTACATGTGCAGATGCTCAGAAGATCAGCCCGACTGTTTGATTGCCATTAAATCAGCACAAATGATGTGTGCTGCTTTTTTTTTTTTTTACACTGATGGCAGAACTTGAACTGTTAAATGCAATGTAAAAGATGAATACTGCAACGATTTCTCTTTCTTTTCTTTTCTTTTAACATAGAACCGTCACCTCCAAATCCATCCCAAAGAGAAATTTAATAATTACCAATATCATGTTGAGATTTGTAAGGAATATGGCCATCACATGCCTATCAATACAAGTGTGGCAGAGCTTGGTTTACTTAAACAGGAATGGTTGAAAGGATTAGCACAACACTTGTAGGGCATTTTTAGTTCAAGGTTCTGAAAAGGTCTGTAAAGTTTGGTGCATGGTCAATATTTTACTGCTTCTTTTTTGTTTATGTATTTTATTAGGGAACCTGCTTGATCATCCTTGCAGTCTCGAGTTGGATTTATTGTATACATGCTGTAATACACACTGTATGTCTGTATTATGAGAATATACGCAGAAAAAAATGTAATTCTGTCGGTTGATCTTTTAGTTGACGTGTAACCTGTAACATTGTGCCCTATTCAGACCCTAGCAGCATCAACAACTCTGTCTAAGTACTGCATGTGACTGATGCAATGGATTTGTGTAAGTGTGTGTGTGTGTGTGTGTGTGTGTGTGTGTGTGTGTGTGTGTGTGTGTGTGTGTGTGTGAGAGAGAGACATTTGAGAAGTTCCTTTGTCCCATCTAAAGACATTTGGCAGATGGCGTAGCGTGCCAGAGCCACCATGCCAGCAGCACACACTGATATCTGCTGGGAGATGAACAGAAGTCAGCCAGACACACAAACACACACACACACACACACACACACACACACACACACACTCATAAAAACAAACCAACACACACATACATACATACATACATACATACATACACACACATAAACCCAAACCAACACACACATACATACACACACACATACACAAACACAAACACACACACACATACACACACACACATTAACACAAACAAACACACACACACACATACATACACACACACAAACAGACACACACAAACCTAAACACACACATACATATAAAACACACATACATACACACACACATAAACACAAACACACACACACATACATACACACACACTCAAACAGACACATACATACACACACACACACACAAACACAAACACACACACATACACACACACACAAACACAAACACGCACATACATACATACACACACACACAAACAGACACACACATAAACATAAACACACACATACATATACAAACACACACACACATACATACACACACACACACATAAACACACACACACACACACACACATAAACACAAACAAACACATACATGCATACATACACACATACACACACACAAACAGACACACACATATACAAACACACACATACATACATACACAGACACACAAACACACACACACACATCTCTCTCTCTCTTATTTCTAATTCAAGATCTGCCAATTTTACAAAATCTGCCTCATTACAAAACATTTCACTTCCACATCCAGTGCGCATAATGAAACAAATCTAACGTGTGAAAGACGTGGACAAACTCTTTCACTTTCACTCTTTTCCTCTTTCTTGTTTTTTTTTTCTTTTTACAGTCAGATGATCTAGATCCATTCCAGGACATTTTAGATGACGCTGCGTATGCCACAGATGTCGCCATCCCGAGTCCCAAGCCAAAATTTGCCCCTTGCAAAGAAAGCAAAAAGGACCTGATAACGTAAGGCCAAAGAGGAAGTGATGTCGCTGCTCACTCTTGCGCTTCACCCTCTTCTCCTCTCGACTGACTTTTTTTTCTGTCTCTCCTTTTCTTTTCTGTTGTGTTGCTCGGCTTATAGTGATCAGCCTTCAGCACAGTCGCATGCCACACAATGCGACAGCTTCCTTTCAGCTAGAGCTCTTTAGTTTAGCATATCTCTGGCTTTTGTGCTGTTCTGCTTTATCGTAATTAAACATCATTCTCATTCTACCTGTTCATGTTGCAGCTCTTCCTTAGGATGTCTTGAGAGACAGTGAAGCTAAACTGGAAACAATGAACTATGATCAATGGCAAAACCAAATGAAACTCAAAGCAACACTTCATTTGATCACTTTGATAGCATTACCACTATGTAACACACTCATAAGCTTTACAACATTAATCAGGAATGATGTCAAAAATCACACTGACATCACAGTGAATATTAAGGATAGAAATGATCATGTTGATAGGTTAAAATGTAATGCTTATGATGGTGTTGTGTGGGATATTTGATCCAAATGAAGTGTTTTGGGCTGCACACAAATCTTGTTTCCCTTTTTGTTTTGTTTGTTTGTTCTGGACTTTTGGGATTTGATTCTATCTACTTTTTTCTGGAGACAGATGCCCAACTCCAGGGTGTGATGGAAGTGGTCACGTAACCGGTAATTACGCCTCGCATAGAAGGTGTGATTTCATTTTCTCATGGTGGATTCGTCCTATGAATTTATTGTTTTCAGCTTACCTCGACTATGCTGTCTAACAGTACCTAGCACAGTACATACCCACATTAACGTTAACCCTTTGAGGATATGACCTCAGTAAATGAGATCTGAATAACACAAATGCTACGGAGAGAAAGCGAATAATACAAATCGGTGTAGAACGTATCAGACAGTAATCTGTTCAGAGGGTTAACCTTGTGTAGATCTGATTTCCCCTGCACTTGCACCATGGCTTTTCTGCATTTGCAGTTCCTGTGAAGTGTTTTTTTTTATTATTTTTTTTTGTTTGTGTGTTTGTTTTGTGTTAGCTGCATTTTGTAAGCCCCCCCTTGCTAAACTAACATCGGCTTTTACAATCTTTCAGTCTTTCAGGTTGTCCTTTAGCAGATAAAAGCATTCGGAGTATGATGGCGACCAATTCACAAGAACTCAAGTAAGTTTAGTTTCAGGAGGTACCTAAACTACAGTTTATAATTAATATTTCATTATTTCAACTTGAGAACTCATTATTTCAAGATATTATGCTGTTATATTGACTTACAATCTCGTTATTTCAAGAAAGTATGTTGTTATTGTAACATTATGTTGTTTTTTAGAGTTATTATATATCTATCACAAGACTAATATATTTAATATTAGCTTATAGTGGGCACACAGTGCAGTGGCTTAGTGTTCAGCACGTTCGCCTCCAGGGTTGGGGGTTTGGTTCCCGCCGCAGCCCTGTGTGTGCAGAGTTTGCTTGTTCTCCCCGTGCTGCAGGGGTTGTCCAAAGTGTCCGTAGTGTGAATGGGTGTGTGAATGTGTATGAGAGTACGCCCTGCGATGGATTGGCACCCTGTCCAGGTGCCAGATGCTCCCTGGGATAGGGTCCAGGATCCACATGACCCAGTAGGATAAGGGGTATAGAAAATGGATGGATTAGCCTAAAGTAAAAAAATCCATATGTATGATGTATGTTAAATCCATATGTATGATGACCTATGAGTATTCATAACATATTATAATACATTCATGAGGCATTATACATATTAGATTGCATATACAAAATATATAATATTTGCATGGTAGAATAACTAGTGTTTATAACACTACTGCTATAGTGTTTATAACATTACTATATTACTAATACCAAGGAAATTCAGCCCCAGTTTACTTCATGGATTGTTTTTTTAAAACAAGTAATTGAATTCTGAAGTTATTGTAAAGTTCTCTAGTATGATGTGAATTTCCTGATAATGTCTCTGGTGTAAATCATTATTTATTTATTTATTTTTTAGTGGTTTCTTGGTATTGGTGTAATATGTTATGAACATGTCTTATCATACGTTGTGTTAACCATTCATAATGCATAAAAAGATTTAAAGCTATAAAGTCATGCATTTCATAAATAGTCAAAACAATATGCATAATGCCTTATGAATGCATTATAATATGAAATGTTATACTATGAATGTGTTCACAGTTTATTAAAAATACAACCCTGGAAATTGTTACTATTACAATTTTTATTCTCTTTTTTTTAGTTACAACTTGGGCTACTGTACTAAATAAAACAACTGGGAACACACAAAAACTTATATATATATGTATATATGAATATTGAAAGTGTAAGGCTCTGATGTAATCAAATAAGAAATGAGGTTTAAAAGATTCAGTCATTTTCCTTGTCTTGGACACATTGGGCTTCATGTTAATGAGTGTGTAGTAGATTTAGAGATTTAGCTTCCAACAAGAATGTACTGATTAGAGTCAGTGCACCAGTGTGAATCAGGTTATAAGACCGAGCTTTTTATTTCAAATATGAGTATATGCAGCAAATGATACTTCTGCACATATTGAATAAACAATGATCGTCATCCCGACACAAGATCAGTGAGAAAGTTATGTTCTAGTTACCTGAGGTTTGTTTTTTTTGTTTGTTTGTTTTGTATTGTTTTTATCTGTAGTTCATGTTGATCTCATTATTCACCTGTACAGATAACCAGATTCAAAGATAAGCTGCACTAATTCTACATCTAATCACCTATTTGCAATGAAGGGCAAGTGTTATCAAGCATGTGATAATGGAAAACAACACTAATTACTCAGGGTTCTGTCTTCTTCCAACGTTGGGCAGTAACAGCGTGCATTTCTGTCCCAGGTGCCCGACTCCGGGCTGTGATGGCTCGGGACATATCACTGGAAATTACGCCTCCCACAGAAGGTAAAGTTGAATTTTCCCCTACGACTGTTTCACATTCGGCATTTTATTGATTGATCTGTTTTATACAATACAAATTCTTTATGAATATCATGTTGGATATGTTTTTTTCCATGGCAAAATACTCACCAATGTGTCTTTTTTTCCAGTTTGTCAGGATGTCCACGAGCTCGAAAGAGTGGCATAAAGATTACCCACAGCAAAGAGGACAAAGAGGACCAGGAACCAATAAGGTATGGCCTTCCAAAACGTCAAGTTTCAAGGAGAAGTTGATTCAAACAGTCTACATTAGAGTGTTTGTAGTCAATAAATTCATAGCTGCACCAGCTTCGGTTCTCAAACATCCCCTTGTTCAGAAAGAAAAGAAGTTGTAGGACATCAGCATTTTCATAGAACATGAATGTGAATGTCAGTGAATGTAATATTTTGTGAAGAGCTTGCACTTAAGCAGAAACTCAAAGCCTGTCTTATTTTGGAGTTAAGTGCAGATGGAAAGGGGCTGAGATTGAAAAGCTGAGGAGTGCTGAGTCTCCTAGATGACTGTGCTGAGGAGTTCTGGGGACTGGGGACAATTTTGGAAAGTCCTGAGTGAATCAGATGGTTCGGCTTAATAGGCTCCCATATGTCACACTAATTGAGAGATACCTTGTTTTCCTATCACTAACAAAAATCAACACGGGATAAAAATAGGGAAATAATTGCTGACTATTGTGGAACAAAATATATTCAGGATGCACCAAATGGGGCTGGGTGTTGATCCTTAAGCAAGTAACTTCTCTAATTCCAGACTCCCATACTGTTAAATTTACTCGCACTTGAGAATGTAGGAGATTCGATTATTGTTGTACAAACCAAATATCCCTTTAGGGTGCTAGATGAATTTTTTTTCCCTAAATATGTACTCTTTTTTGTAATTGTCTTGTATATTTGTGGCATTTCCAAAACTGAAGGATCCTAAGATTCTCAGGCAAAGGAGGTGACATTGGAGAGTCAAAAACTGGAGGAATTCTTCGTAACAGGACCTGTTCTGGTGTTTTCAGGTGTCCTGTACCTGGTTGTGATGGACAGGGTCATGTGACAGGGAAGTATGCATCTCACCGCAGTGCATCGGGTTGCCCCCTGGCTGCCAAGCGGCAGAAGGACTGCTACATGAACGGCACACAGTTCACATGGAAAGCTGGGAAGACAGACGGCATGTCCTGTCCAACTCCAGGCTGTGACGGCTCAGGTCATGTCAGTGGCAGCTTTTTAACCCATCGAAGGTGGGACTTTATGAGAAAAAAATATATCACACCACCCACAAGCAAGACAATAGTATTAAATGAAATTACTACATAAAAAGTCCATCTGCAACCATCAAAACCTAAATACTCAATAAACCTAACTCATAAAACACATACTTTTGAGCAGATTTAAAGTAATTTATTGAACAAGGATACAGTGCTACTATCTTTATGTGACTATGTTTGTGTTTTTTATGTCTTTTAGTCTGTCGGGTTGTCCACGTGCTTCATCTGCTATGAAGAAGGCCAGACTGTCAGGAGTGGAGATGCTTACAATAAAACGGCCAAGCAATGGTAAAATCTGCTGCTTCATACTACCAAAGCAGTGTTCTTAACTCTTTCTACCAGTACACTGTGGAATGGAAATTGACTTATCAGACATTTTCAATCAGTATAAACAAATTAATTATTTTATTGCCGCAAGTCATATGTTATATTAGTCAGGACACTGTTAACACTGGTACAGAGATAAAACAGAGAGCACAATTAAAGCTTTTTTGATAGTAAAATACCATATGCAACTTCCACAATAAAATTGAAACCTAGTAGGCCAGGTTAAAAAAAAAAAAAAAAAAAAACAACGAAAAAAAAGACATACTTATGAAAAACTGCTAATTCTTAAAGTCTTGAGTATCTACTTTCATATGAGCCGTTAAACACTACTGTGGCATTTGGCTTCATATATAAATTCAATGCTGAATATGGCGCCTCCAAAACAAGTGGAAATTCCATTTTTTGGGCCTCTGGTAAATAGAGTTAATAATCATTTATGAGTATGCGTTCACCTGCATGCATACTATATACACAGTCGATCACACTTGTGCAAATAATGTGCACAAGTGTGCAATAATGTGATTAGAAAAGCAATTAATTGTACACTCTAGGTGAACTTGCAGAAATTACAGTATAAAATGCACAAATTTGACAAGGGAGCCTAATCCGTTCTATTGTGCAAGTTATAAGTGTCGCAAAATCAGCACTTAATAGCAGAACTGAACTGAACTGCAGTGTGAATTTTCAAAAAAAAAATTCAAAAACTTTCAAATACGTTTACAAATCCACCAAAGAAAAAAGAGTGAGAGATACTGAAATACGGAAACAACCCGGAGAACACATTTACTACATTTTATAATAAATAGTCAAGAGGTGCTGGACCGGCAAGCGCGGTGTACAAAGGAAATCTGTAATATCCTGTTATAAGGTCAATATTAATAGCTCCATAACAATTACAAATGAAAGATCCAGCTCTATCCGAAGCAGCTCCTTATTTTCTAATATAACTGGCAAATACTGTATGTAACAGGTCAGTTTACGGGTTGCTCGATTAGAGGTTACAGGTTAATTAATAATCTAGGGAAATAAATTTGTGCTAATTTATGTGTGCGTGTTCACTGATAAATTTAACCTTTTTTTATATTATGCTATTTTAACGGCGTCTATATATTTTGCAAAAAAAATACAATTTGTTTGTGTGTTTTAACATTTACTTTGAATTTTTGTAGGTTTACACAATGATGAAGACATTAAACAGCTGGATGAAGAAATCAAAGATTTAAATGAATCCAATTCACAGGTGGAGGCAGATATGATCAAACTTAGAACACAGGTAAATAAATATATATATATATATATATATATATATATATATATATATATATATATATATATATATATATATATATATATATTTTTTTTTTTTTTTTTTTTTTTAAATCACAAACTATTCACAGTTTACAAACTGCAGAATTCATATTTGTAAGCTTTAAGTGTTTTCAGTTTGGGGTTTCAAAGTTTTACAGTGAAATGTTTAAATTCATGGTTATGTGCATGGCACTGCTCCTGCGATTCCTGACTGCAAGATTCATTTAAAATTTAAGATAAGAAGAGTTTGGTTTCAACATGAATTCAATCTTTTGGCTTCAATTTGTCAGACCGCGTGAACGTTCAGCAAACTTATTCTAGGATTAACACGTCAGCTCTACATTCTCAGAAATATACTGTAGGCAGCTGTTTTTTTTTGTTTGTTTGTTTGTTTTTTTTGTTTTTTTGGTACCTTTAGTGTGTATCTTTAAAAATAATTTTGGTAAACTGGACCTCAAGTTCCATTGCTTTACTCTAAAAGTTAATTATACATACACCACATGCAACTTCTCGGGTAAAAGATACACACAAAAGGTACAAAAGACCCTTGATGGAATGTTTATGTCTGAGCACCTAACAACTCTAATCATTCCCCCCTCCCCCCAGATTACAACCATGGAGTCTAATCTGAAGTCGATAGAGGAAGAAAACAAGGTGATTGAACAGCAAAATGAATCTCTCCTGCATGAGCTGGCCAACCTCAGCCAGTCACTGATTAACAGTTTAGCTAATATCCAGCTCCCTCATATGGTAAGGGCCACCATCGAGAACGGATAGCGGGCAAGTTATGGAAAGCAAAGAGCATTGCGCTGCAGCTTGTTGATTTTCAGATCATAGCTCTCTGTGGCTTCAGGCGACACTTGACTCTGCATGCAATGTTCCGATGCAACTGCTTTATAATGTACATGTAATAGCACTCGGGAGATATGAATGAGTGTGTCAGCGATGTGAAAAGAGACAGGAGCCAATCAGCATGATCCGTACAATTTTATGAATAGGGTCACTGACAGAAATTGTGTAAAATGGCTAGACGAGCATTATAACGAGCATTATTATCATTATTTCAATTGCATGTACAGTATATGTACACTGACAAGACACATTTGAAGGCCAGCAATATAGAAGTGATATTTTGTCTGAATAATACTTTTTACAAAAATTACCTTGGCAAATATGAAAGTAAAGTAAAGATAAAAGACATTTTGAACACAGGTGAAGTGTCCTTCACAACAACCACTTGAGAAAACAGCATTTTGTATGTTTAACTACACTTTACCTCGAAATATAATCATTAAATTTACTACTTATTATTTTTGCATGGGAATCAATTTAACATTTTTAAATCATGTCATGCTTTAGGTTAGGAAAAATATACCCCACAACACAATTCTTTTATATGAACACAGTCACCCCTAGGAATTTTTTTTGGAATATTCAACACAGTGGTAAAGTAAAATGGCATCTGTGTTACTCTTACTAGTTACCAATCTCTTTCTATTTGACAAAATTTCTGTCAGTGACATGTCAAAACCTAGATGATAGATTAATTATCCTGGCTACTTTACATGTCACATGCAGTGTTAAACTATTATTAGCAATGCAAATACTGTATGTATACATTTTAGTTTACCGATTTAGAAAACATCACAAAAAAAACCGCTTTCTTCCATAGCATTCATTTTGCTTTTTTTTTTTTCAGACCTTTACATAATGAGAAATTAACTGACAGCTAAGAATTAATTTAAATCCATTTCATAAACAGATATCATGGCAGTACAATAAACATACGAGGAAATATAATGATGTTTAAGTTAAAAAAGTTGTCAAAAGTTTTCATAAAAAAATTTCTATTAATTAAGGTTTTTGTGTGTTCCGAATATTCTAAAATGTGTTTAATGCTTAATGTTTGTTTTGTAGATGAACTTAAAAGGATCGGACAGGTTTTATTAAGATTTTGTCATGTTTAATACATTAAATCTGTCAACACTATTATCTATTCAAAAACACTAACAATAAGAGTAATAAAAACTGGTTTGTGGCCCTTGAACTTAATGACTGGTAGGAATTGTGACGAGGTCTGGGTTTGTCAGGTTAATTCTTGGACCAGCTATGATTCTATGCAGAAATGGGAAAAGCCCACAGAGATGGAAGATGTGCATGTTGGATACAGTAGGCTAATAGATCTCTGCCTTCCTCTCTAGAAACCGCCGCTACACAAAGAGCCTCCGATTAGAAATAACAGCTGTTTACAGTTGCATCAGCGAGTAAGGAAATCATTTTCACAGTCTACTCCTCTCCGGCTCTTTTGTTTCCTTCATCCTTTCCATATTCTCTCTAAAACTATTTGCATGTTTTTTTTTAAATAGAAACATTGTTTATAGTGGTATAGTTAGTTTTATTTACAGATATTGTTTTAGTAAATGGAACATGATTTGGTACAGTGGTTTGCACTGGCTTGTACAAAAGAAGTAAATGAGCTTAGTTTCCATTTGTATTTGTACTTGTGGTGTTCCAATTACTACTTCAAATCCACATGTTTGCTAGTTTGTTAATTACTAGATGGGCAATTCACTGTACATATGCATATGTATGTGCCCAATGTATTGATGAATCATTTGATGAATCATGAATCATTTGATGAATCATGAGTCATTTAATGTTTTGTAAAATATTTGATTAATCATGAGTCATTCAATGAATGATGAATCATTTGATGATTCATGAGTCACTTGATGAATCATGAATCATTTGATGATTCATGAATCATTTCATGCCATTGCTTAATGAAGATATTGGTCCATAATCCATAGTCCATAATAATGATAAATCATCTTTACTGTATATTATCACTTTTGCACTTTTTTGTCCATGCTTCCATTCCCTGACTGATTCATTTGAAGTTTAAACATGTAACCTGGACAGCCGACATTTACAACCCTGCATAATGATGTCCCTGTCGTCATTGTTTTAGTCTCTTTGAGTGAAAAATGTATCAATACGATAGTCCAATACAATAGAACAGTGGTTCTCAAAGTGGGATCCAAGGAGCCCCAGAGGTTTGTGAAGTATAGCCAGGGAGTGTGTGATTTATTATTATTATTATTATTATTATTATTATTATTATTATTATTATTATTATTATTATTTGTTACAGTGGTGGAAATCATAACTCAGAATTATCAAAACTGTTTTATTCATTATGTATTTAATAGCCAGTTTGACTGTTCACTTGAATTTAATTTAGGTTTAATCGAAATCTCAATAGCTCAAATATATGTGTGTATATATATATATATATATATATATATATATATATATATATATATATATATATATATATAGTCCACTTATTCCTAATTTATTGAGTGGAAATTTCCAGATTATAAAGCTCTGTGGCTCATTTTACAGATAACAGGGTCCCTGGCTGCAAAAGGCTTGAGAACCCCTGCAATACAATAAAAAAGCAAACGAAAAGAAGCAATGTACCTCAGCCTGGAAGTGCTACTGGTCAAAATATGCTTAAACTACAATGAGATGGTTTATACCATTTACAGAAAGTGATGTAAATATCATCCTCTAAAAAATTATTTAAAAAATTAATTCTTTTTATCCTGTCACAGCTTAGCCTTGAGAAAGATCCAGTTTCTTGGTTTTGTATGATTATGTTAGTAGTGAAAGGACAAAATAGACGTAATGTTGCCATGATATTGTGGTGCAGCCATATTGCTTATAGTTTGAATCCGTTTGCACGTCCTCCATATTTACATCATTTTTTTCTAACATCTGATCACACTGTAGCTAAACACTATAGATCAAGGATCAACAAGGATCCTGACCACCATTTTATCTCTTCTATCAGTCTTACACTCACACATATTCCCCTTTCCCCTTTTCAAGTGACACTCTTCATGTGATCACATAAAAGCTAATGACAGTTTGTGTCATGTTCTGAGGTGTGTTTGTGTACATCACAACTTCTCTGTGTCTCTTCTTTACTGTTATAACCTTTCCTATGTGTGTTCACAGGATCCAATAAGCGAACAGAACTTTGACGCGTACGTGACGACTCTGACAGATATGTACACAAATCAAGAGCAGTACCAGAGTCCGGAGAACAAAGCGTTACTGGAGAATATAAAACAAGCAGTACAAGGAATCCAAGTCTAGCCACTCAGCAAACCTCAAAGCAAGGGGAAAGAAAGGGACGATTATGAAACAGGAGAAATGCGATTGAGATTGACTCATGGTTTGCTGCTGTAATTTAGCAGACAGTGTTAAATATTCACATATGTTCTTTAAAAAAAAAAAAAAAAGTGTTATGCTTACAATTCATGATTTTTTTTTTAAATTTATCTTTATTTTTGGTCTTGCTTTGAAAAATATTTAATGGCAAAATAGTTTTTGAAAACATTTCACATTTTGTACATTTTCATATGAGCTCACATAGTGTGATGTAACATTTCTAGCTGCTCATGTATGCACATTTTAGTGTATATTTCTGAACAGTAAGGCAAACAGTATTGATATATACATTCTTTTTTAATGCTTGCTGATTAACAAAAGGATTTTAGTTTGAGAAAGCTAAACTACTGCATCAAAATAATGGACATGCAAGGCTACACTGAGAGTATCTTTTTATACCAGTTTATTACACAATAGAACAATGTACCTATTTATTAAAAAAAAAAACACAAAATAAAAAAGTTTATTAGGTATATTGATCTAGTTTTCAATAAACTGGGAACTCAGTGTATGCCGACTTTTTTAACCATTTTCTCCTTGTTGAATGTTTTTTTTTTTTTTTTTTTTTTTTTACATTTTGTGAAAAAGGACAGACTGCGTTTTATTTCTAAGTTATGCTTGAGGAGTTTTATTCTTGGCACCTGTACATGGTGGGTAGATAAATACTTGATGAAAATGAACAGCGAAAGGAAATCATTGTGATGTATGAATGTCGCAGTTCTATTGTAAACATCATGACACGGAAACCTAATGGTGGAAGTCCCAGAACTTAGCAATGAACATTATCTGATTTTGTGTTAGAAAAGAGCTTTTGTCATTAAATCTGCATTAGTGTAATGGCAGCAGAGGTTCGCCCCAGTGTCAGTGTTCATTTAGCCTGATCCGTATATCAGTAGCATGAGTCTCACATCATATCAGCAATATACGTTTTGACAACATTTATGGCGATGAGCAGCAATCTGTGGGGGGGGGAAATAAACAGTTGGGCTTTATGCAATTTCCTGTTTGTAGACATTAGTGGGGAAACAAATGAAACTTTTTACTGTATGTAAATGATCGATTTTTTTATACAAATCTTGTAATACAAAATTTTTCAACAGGGGTATAATATACTTGGACGTTCAATTTAGAGGCAAACAGTGATTTCTGAGATCCATTTCCTTTATTTATGACTTTGCACGGGGACACCTTTGTTTCCATGTTCTGATGGTTTTACATAAACTAAAGCAGTACTTGGGAAATGGAAAAAAAAAAAGAAGGGTTTTGTAGAATAAATATATATAAATAGAATTTATGAAAGCGGGACTAACAGGGTCATTGTCCCCACTTATGTGCCAGTAGACTATTTGCACTTGTCCTAAAGATATATAATTAGTAAATACTGGTGGTGTGCAATCTCCAGGTGGCTCTTCGGCACACAATTGGAACGTGTTATGTCAAGAATTGTTCAATTGTATCAGAAGGAGACTGCAGGGAATCTGAATAAAAAATGAGGACAATATCTTTACCAGTAATAGTACGACATTTTGGTATTTCTTTCATCTTTTTTTTTTTTTTTTTTGTATCATCTCTAATCATTACAAATCCCCAGCTGCACTTTATGTCTATCACTGTACAAAATCATTTAACAAGAAAAATGTCAAAGAAAAGAAAAACAATAATAAAAATATTAATACAAGGATGAAAATCCCAGTATAAAGGGGCAGGAAGATGGAGTCAGAAGTAGAATTGCAGGATGTTGCAATCTTACAGTATGTCTAGTTTCTCTCACATTATGTTCAGTAGTAATCATGTTAATACTTTGCCTTTTGGGGAGTGAATGCGAAGGTGCTCGTCTTTCACCTGATCTCCACTGTTGTACAGCTCTGTCCTCTTTTAGGACACCATCCTCCATAACTGCATCCGCCTTTCATCACAGCATTGTGTCTGCAGCTTTTTGCCAATATAGTAATGCTTTCAATAGAATAATAGCTAGTATCAGTTTTTTGAATAAATTATTGTTATCAGTACAATGGAAAAAGGATTTAAAGCACAAACATGCTGCTCATCTACTGTTGCTACATTGATATCAAATAATTTTTAAAAAATATATATATCTGTGACTTATTACCTTGGGAGAAACAAAAAAAGGTGTCACATATTAGAATGCTGAACTTTCATATGAATTATTGTGAATTCATCAGAGTTTATTTATTTTCAATTCCTTTGATTTCAAGGTTGATTTGAGTACTCATCGATGAAGACAGGATTTTGTATAAACTATTGTGCTCTCTGTGGAACTGAAGTTTGATTTATTTTTGTACAACACAGCATGAATTTGTTGACGTTTTAATTTTGCTATAAATGTGTAAGATCACAAGTTGCTGTGATTTTTTGTTTGTTTCTTTCTTTCTTTTATTTCATTTTTAAATTGTGGAATTTGTACAACTTTTGTCATGCTGGATGTTGACACATCTTACTCTGAATAAAGAAAAATTGTGTTGCCACAGTATTGTATAACTAATATCATTCAAGCATCTAAGATAATACAAC
>NC_030424.2:22385000-22392500 GCF_001660625.3 Ictalurus punctatus | reverse complement strand
CTGAAGACGTGTGTTCATCACCCATTGGAAAAGTGCTGTTATATAAATGAAAAAAACAAACAATACCAATATAGCCAAGTCTTACCTTGTGATAATCTTCGTGCCATTTAATTTGAACAGCAATCAATTAATCCAAAGGGAAGCTGCGTGTTAGCTCCCCCCCACCCCCAGTATTAGCTACCATATGCATATAATATCTAAGTTTATCAAGTTCAGTTGCATCTATACACGAAATTTCTTTCATTGATGTTTTATCTTTTAAATGAAACTGCTATAAAGTTTCATTGTTGCTGACCATATTTCATAAATATGAAAAGAGATTTGCATGTCTTATTAAATGATAGAGCTCTGAATTTTTGTTTAAATTGATTTAGTACTTAGGTCTATGCAATGACAATGGCATTTTGCACTAAATGACAAAAAAAATATATATATATCTTGCTTGAATTTTCTATGAATGCTCTGTTTTCTTGTAATTATAGGGACAACTTTTGGATCAAATGCAATAGTTTGAAAGTAATAGATTTTGAGTAAAACCCCGTGTACTTTATTAGACAATTTTGAATAAATGAACGAGACATTCTGTAGAAGTAATCAGTTTTAATATTTCAGAATTTATTTAGCCTTGTACGCTGTTAATTACAATAACTAGCTGAAAGACCTATTGCTAAAAATAGAACAAAGACTTGAGACTTGACTTGGACTCCACCTCCACCTCAGGGACTTGTGAACATGTCTGCCATTTTGTCCGTAAGCTTTCCTCTCATACAACCCATTTCTATTAAAATAGTCATTAGAGTTCCATTTTAGATTTCCATAATAAGTCTAATAATGTTGAGTTGTGATTTCCTAAAAATAATGGTAGGGCTGGGTGATATATCGATAATACATTGATATTGTGATAAATGATTATGCGATATAATTTTCTGAGCTATCGTTGGTATGGTGATGTATTTTTTTTTACATTTTTAATAATTACAATTGAAACAGTACTGAACGGTTGGCGTTGATTTGATGTAAAAAAAAAAATGTGTTCATCTTCTTGGTCTTTGTAGGCATTAAAGAAAAGTATCGTCAAACTCAGTTTAACAGGTTTTGTGTATTTTACCACTGTTTTGCAGACAGTTTGTGAGCTAAATTATAGGATCGTGATACTCACCGTGCATCATAGAAATGTCCTCAAGTATCGGGATAAGATATTTTTGTCATATCGCCCAGCCTTAGTCCACGATACATTTCTCCCTTATCCATTGTCCCATCACAAGTACTGCTTTGTATAACGTTACTGATTCAACATGTCTCTGCGTCCTCCCGGAGAGATGTTATCCAAACAGTTCTATCACCACCGTTTCTTCTTTCTGCTCATATTCCCCAGTGCCATGATTTCACAAACAATGAAATATCTTTACACATACTAAGAGACTAAAGAAAAAAAACTTTAGCCTTTTACACAGCTGCTGCCTCAACTTTCAGCCTCAACCATCCTCTCAGAAAACAAAACAACAGCAATTAGTAACCTAAAACCTGGCTGAAATGTTAGCATGACCTTATGACCTTAGGGGTCATAGTCTCCTCCACGGACTTCAGCTCCACATGTTTGCTTTAGTAATTGTTAGTCTTTTAGGCCCTGTTTACACTAGTGCGTTTTTGTTTGAAAACAGCATTTTAAAATGAAAACGATCCTCGCCCACACTGGCGTTTCCGCTGTGTTTCAGAAACGATCTCCGTCCACCCTAAACGACCGAAAACGCATGTTACATGACCATTCATGCACACCGGGCATGCGCATACAAGTGTAAACAGGAAGTTGATTGCTAGTCCAAACCGGCGTTCCATGTAGGGTTCATGCCTCTTGAAATGAGATTAGTTGCCGATTGGTCTAATCATAGCTCGCCTCTTGTGCATGTAGCAGCTGCAGTATTATAAAATACAGAATTGAACTGCATAATGGCTGCTAAGAATGATAACAAAGCCAGCAACTCTTGCGGTTCAGTCACCGTGTTGTCGTGTAAACGATCAAGGTAGCGTAATGGTCATATGGTAGAGGCTTGACGAATCAGGGAAGGATACACAATGATCCAGAAGATCCAATCAGGGAGGCGAATGTGGGCAGCCACGCCTTTGTTTTCAGAAGTCTTCGTTTTGGTCTGTTTACATGGAAACTTGAGCCCGGAGTTTTCAAACTAAAACGGGGTCTTCCCAATGTCTCAGTTTTTGAGGGAAAATGCCGGATTATTGTAGACGACAGGCGTAACCGTAGCAAAAGTTATGCGTTTTAAAACGAAAACGCACTAGTGTGAACAGGGCCTGCGATGTTAAGAGCATGTCGTGATTAGTATGAAACCAACGTGTGAACGTCACGGTAGAATCCAACATTTAAAATGATTGAAGATAAACACTACGATTTCTGTGCATGATTTTTGTGTTGGACCGAGCATGGAAATGGGTTCAGCTTCTGTTTTTGTGTGAGGTTTTCTCTCAGTGGGTTGTGGGTTGGCAGACATTTTAAGGAATAGTGGTTTTTTTTGGACTGCCCTGAAATACGATAGCAAATATTTCACTAAGAAAAAAACTCACGTGACCAAGAAAAAAACTCACGTGAACCAGTTAGTTAGCTAGCTGACCTTACTCATGTAATCGTCAACGCAGTGCGACATAGTGCAATTAAATAGCAAGAGCATCTGACAAAATGATAAACTCAGAATAAATCCAGACATGTCTTGCCGGTCAAGTAAGTAATTAATAAAACACAACTGGGCATGCTGTTATAGGAAAATAATCAACAATGTGGTGATGTGATGCGGCTCGAAACGGGGCATAGTTGCATCACAAAGGTGAACGTTTTCCCATAATCACATCATGAAGTGCTTTATTCCTCTTACGCCACAGCAGTTTGCCAGCGATTACATTTATGTATTTATTAAAGAATAACACATCATAGATTTTCTATGTTTATTAGGTAGTTCCTGTTAACACTTATGCTGTAATGGCTATAAAAAAGAGTCTCTCTCTCTCTCTCGCTCTCTCCTTACTGTTTTCTCTTTTCTGAAGTTAATAAGACAAAAATAAAATACAGCATGTCATGTAAATGGAAAATATAACAATAGAGATAATAACATGAATCCAAAGAAAGTTGAAAAGAGTAGATGGGTTTATAAATGGAAAGACAACACGCATATATCAGCATGATGTTTGGCTGTACTTGAGTATAAAGGAATGTTCAGACGTACAGTGACTCGCAGCGACAAAGCGACCGGAGGAGACCATTCATTTTCAGCGACTTCCGGCGACATGAGCGACAGTGACTGTTGGCGATTAGATGTGGGCGTGTCCAGCGATGCGACAAAGTTGAGAAAAGTTTAACCCTATGCAAATTTGGAGCGACTTGGCGCAGCGACTGCCAGTGGGAGTGAAGACGTGATCCGTGATCCGCCATACCGCCCGCGAGTCCAAATTGTTTCGTGGACCCAGACAGTCCGGCGCTCGTGATTTCACCCGCAGAGAGACGGCCGCAACGGCAAAGAGCACACGCTGCTTCTCCTTCATCTCGTAGGACATGATGCATATATATACACTGGTGAATTTTATATACAAACGATCTCCCTCGAGAATGTTTTATTTTAGCGGCAGGAAAACTGGTTTGTTGTCAAAAGTGGAGTTCTAGTTGCGCCACCCACTGATAAATGTTACTATGGGAAATTTAAACTCGTCAGGGCTGTAAGGCAGCACCTGGTTTGGTGGTGAGTTATTACATCTCCACACCAAATTTACACAACTTTCCTTGACTTTAACCTACTTTTTGGAGAGTTTTAAACGTGTTACGCGCGACTGAGTAAATATTCCAACTAGTTTATTGGTATAACGTGACGAATATTGAAAACATCCATTACCAGTGATCGAAAACGATGTTGTGTCGACGTCTTTCCATTTCGCAAGAGCTAGAGTACGTGTGTGGGATCAGTGTTTAAGTGAAGGGATGATTTCCATATAAACTCCCCTTAACATTCAGAAGGACAGTGGATTGGAATAGCACATGCCAGCACACGACACACACACACACTCACACGCTTTAATGCAGAGAGTGTAAAGTGACACTTGGCATGCTTTCTGTCTCTTAGCACACTGGCGCACACACACACACACACACACACACACACACACTGGCACTTCAGCACATAGTCTTATTCAATCTGATCTGTTCTTTTTAGTCAATTTAAATTTGCAATAGCAGCAAAAACAATCTTTTTTTGTGGAAAAGTAGGTGGTGTTTTGAACGGAGCAGATTCGATTAGGTTTCCTTGGTTCACTGTTGTTTATTAGTAGTCTGGCAGGCATGTGGAATTATTGAGTCAAGCCGTGAGACTTTTAACTGCATACGAAACAGACACGCTATTGTCTTGTGTAATGTTTGCTCGCCAAGGAAGAAAGTCAATGGACCTGCATGCTTGATTTAGTCATAGGAAGGTCATAGGGTTGAAGTCAGAATTGGTCCCCACCCCCCACCCCCCAACCTTCATGCATTAGAAATCAATACCTGTTTAGACGAGACTGCATGAATAAACAGCAAAACAGAGGCAGAGCACCACCCCCAACCCCGAGTCTGAACCTTGAGAAGCGTAATACGTTCCCCTTGCTGGATATAAAAGTCCCGTGTAATAACTGTGTGCATCGGTTTCTCGTCCCCGTATACATCTGCGCAAACAGAGGCTTCTATTCAGAGCACGAAGCTGCAAGCGAGCCCTGACTACGGATAACACATCTGCAAAGAGGCCACCAGCTCTCAGACTCGACACGAGGACTGAATCGGAGCCAGCTCCTGTAGCAGCGCTTCCTGGCTTATTACACCATTGTGCATTTGATCATTTTTATGATTCAGGGTTCTTTCCCTCCTGCTGCGTTTCTGCATTACGTTCTGCTCTTCTGGAGATCCATGGAGACGGAGCAGTTGTTACATACTACATTTCACACGCCTGCAGGGTGTCTGTGCTCGTCAGGACACGAACGTGCCCGCTTCTCTTATCCACAACCTCCTCCCACTTCACGTTCCAATTATTCTTCTGTAAATCGTGCATTCTACACATTGAAGAAAGCCTTCCCTTGGGCACAGTGATTTAAATCAGGAAAGAATGTAACTTTTAGACATGAGGGAAGCTCAGATAGTTACACCTTTGCTGCGCCTCAATTCACCCACTATCCGTCCTAAATACAGTCCCTCCAGGATTTCGCGATTTTGGGATTGCAGAAATGAATCAAGCAAACTCCACAATAGGGCTGCAAGTAACGTTTTTTTTCATAATCGATTAGTTGGCCGATAATTTTTTCGATTAATTATTAATCGGGTGGGTGCAAACTTCCAGTACCATTTTTTAATTTATTTAAAATAAAATGCACAATCTGAGTGTTACAAATATAAACTTAAGACTAAAACTTTACACAGCTGTTTGTCCAATTATATATGACTGAAAAGAACCCAATACACACAGACACACACCAGAATATATATTATTCATTTAGGACTGTAGTTTAATTCCGTGCTTTTTTTTGCATCTATAAAAAGTCATGCATAAATACTTATATTAGTATTTATGCATGACTTTTTATGGATTCACAAACAGCACTGAATTCTACAGTCCTAGCAATCCCTGGTTGATTGGTAGAACGTGTCCTTCCCCAGGGATTGGTTCAAATACCATTGGTACAAATACCAGGTTCAATGACATTTTATTGTTGGTGTGACATTTAATTTGACTCTCTGAATTATCTTTTGTTTATTTTATCCATCAATGCGATGCTTGAACTCATAGGTTTTTGCAAATTATAATTTAATTTGTAAATAAATTTAAAATAAATCCATCCATGAAGGAACGTCAACTCAGCTAACGTGATATTTGTGAATGCACGTGAATAACCAAATTGATTAATTTTAAAACATCTCATTTGAATATATTTTGATGCATTTAACAAAAAAATATATATATTATTCAAACATTTTTAAAACTTTCCTACGGACCCCCTGCAATTACACCACTGACCACTAGGGGTCCGCGGAAACACTGCACTAGACGGTAGAGTGCATAGTGCATACTGTAAGTGTATAGTACCTCGTTTGCGACACAACTTTAGTATTTACTCTCTGAAGTAACGCACTGAGTAAATGTACCGCGTGCAGACCAACTAATCGATAACGAGATTCATTGACAACAATTTCGTTTTCATAATCGATTATTATCAATTTTATTGATTAGTTGTTACAGCTGTACTCCACAATATTCAGAGGAGCTTGCAATTTTTCAAAATTACCACAGATTTTCGGCAGCTTCAGTCAAGACACGTCTTGTGACATCATCACAGTGCACATTCAGCCAAAGCCCTCTTCGATTCACGTGTGTCGAACAGGAGTACAGCTAAACAACAAACGTCACTGAGAAAGACTGTGCAAAATAATGTCGTGTAATTGCATTTCTTGAATTCAAGTAATTTTAGCACAAAAAAAGCACAAAAATCTCTGCAAGATGCATTGCAAATTTTGAAAAAGTCGCAGCAAAATCAAGCATTTTAGTCACAAGAATCACAAAAAAACCTCAGTGAAATCCTGTACGGACTGACTTAGGAGTCAGGTCTGGTTTAAAATGCACTTTATAGTCCTCGCATTGAATTGCCAAACTATTCACTGTAACACCCATATTGCCTTTAATTTCCTTTCCTCTCTTCTCTTATCGGGTGATTGTGGAGGACTTTTCTCTTGTCGAGTGTATTCCTTTTTTTTTCAGCCGCTGACTCTAGAGGTGCTGCTCTGGCTGTAAATTCCTCTCCGTAATGACACAGAGTAATACTCATGTCCTGCCACTTTCTTAGCTGGAGAAATGATTGCTTTCACTTTACAGGTTCTGGTCTGACAGCATGATGAAGGATTTTCAGTCTGCTTCTAATTTCTCAGACCTATTGCTTTTGGTGCAATCACAGATCATTGCTAGGACATCTAACATCCTTTTATTACATCAATACTTTCATTGCGTAATGAAGTGTGGCTGCGATTGCAACCATATGCATGATGTCATAGCATTATAGTCATAGGGTAAATGATTAAAGCCCGGTTCACACTGCACAGACAGACGCCGACCAACTCCGACAGTCACCAACTTTTAAAAGCTGGCCGTTGATTTATGTTGGGAATGATGGGGAACACATCCGCCATGTTCACACTGCCCCAGCAGACACCAACAAACCTTTTTTTACGGACAGTCAGACTGGGTTAATCATGGATAATCCTTTTACCACAATTAATTCTAATAAAATTTTACAATTTTGATTGTGATTGTGTGCGAGATTGGATGCAGGTGTGCGTGATTAGAATGAATACGTGTTCTGGGAATTGCAGTCCATGGCGGCCATGTTTGTAGGCCGCAGTGCAGGATGGGAAATGCAGTCACTGGTTTGCTGTGACACGACAGTAAGACGTGTTACTTAATTTACTGTTCCAGTTGTGCCAGCCATGTTGAT